>NC_087064.1:56556721-56797056 GCF_963678635.1 Symsagittifera roscoffensis
AAAGAAAGTTAGAATTTAAAAAAATGTAAAAACTGAAGGTAAAAAAAACTGTAAAAACAGAAAAAAAAAACAATTATATTCACGATTATTGGAAAGAATCAATGCAATTTTGAGAAATAATAGTTTTGCAAATAGCTTGAGATTTAAACTTGAGATTTAAACATTTGGAATTCGGTAAAGTGCAACTGAGAAATTGGCATTTTCATTATCTTTATGAATTAATCAGCAATCAAATGTAAACGAAAAATAAAATCACAGAAAACTTAATAAGAAACCATTAGTAGCTAATGAGAGGTTTTTGTGTGTATCGAAATAGTCTTCAAACCAACAAAAACGCTGTTTATCAGGGTGTTAACACGAACTAATGAGCGTCTTCAGAAGAAATCAGAACAACGGGCTCACACATGGGCGGGCTTAAGACAGCGTAGCAACTAGCAAAAAAAGTTCATGCTGATCTGAGGCAAGGTACTGCAATTTTTTTGAAGATATACCAATGCAAATTTTGCTCCAAAATAAGACCGGTATTTAGGTTTTGAAAAATATACCTTATAAGAAGATAGCTTATTTAAAACAAATGTAAAAGGGTTAAGCATGCATATAAGTTACTAAGTAGTATCTTTGAAATAAAAACTCAAAACAAACAAGACTGCTCATATTACGGCAAAGCCTTTAAAATTTTCATAGCCCCTTTAGGTCTAAATAATAGTTTTAAAAAAATCAAGTTGTTACGATTTCAGAAAAAATTATTTGACAAAAAAGTTTCGTACCGCACACTCTATTTAAGAAATAAGATGAAGTAACTAGCGTCTAGCAACGTATTAATTGCTCCAAAAGACTTGCCCAAATTCAACTGGAACGGTTTTTGAGCCGGATTATACCGCCGCTTATGCGAACTAGTACAAAATATACAGTGATCATCTGTAGAAAAATCCTTACAGGTAAAATATCTTTTGATTTTCTTGACGAAAAAGTTATACCAAAAACAGCCTCTTGCACAAACCAATAAAGTTCTAGAAAAAATTTCAAAAATTTTTGCTTAAAAACAAATGAGAACTCAAAATGTTGGAAATTTTACCTTTCTAAACTTTAGTTGAGCTATGTAAGAAGCTTCTTTCCATATGAATTTTCTAACAATTTACTGATTAGTTTCAGCGTATTTAATGATTAATTTTTTAAAAAATGTTCCATTTTAGAGGCGAAGTTAGGTTTGAGAATTTTCAAAAAAAATTGCAGCACCCTAGCAGAAGCACAGAAAGTTCCGAGCGTAATTTTCAAAAATAAAACAAAAAAGTTTTTCAAATTAGTGTCGTTTTTGTGCGTGAAGTGATAAAAAGATCTGAACGAAAAATTTTAGAGTTTAGGCATATTCGACAGTCATAATAAACAAACAATTTGGGCAATAATTTTTGTATTGAAAGAACTAGAAAAACAAAAAAAAGTAAAATTTTTTGGGTTTTTGAAATTTTCGATTCACATAGAAAAACTCTAAAAACCAATTCTACTCAAATAAAATTAAAATCAGGCATAAATTAAGTATAATTAAGCATGCTCACTTGCATTTAAACTTGAGATTTAAACATTTGGAATTCGGTAAAGTGCAACTGAGAAATTGGCATTTTCATTATCTTTATGAATTAATCAGCAATCAAATGTAAACGAAAAATAAAATCACAGAAAACTTAATAAGAAACCATTAGTAGCTAATGAGAGGTTTTTGTGTGTATCGAAATAGTCTTCAAACCAACAAAAACGCTGTTTATCAGGGTGTTAACACGAACTAATGAGCGTCTTCAGAAGAAATCAGAACCACGGGCTCACACAAGGGCGGGCTTAAGACAGCGTAGCAACTAGCAAAAAAAGTTCATGCTGATCTGAGGCAAGGTACTGCAATTTTTTTGAAGATATACCAATGCAAATTTTGCTCCAAAATAAGACCGGTATTTAGGTTTTGAAAAATATACCTTATAAGAAGATAGCTTATTTAAAACAAATGTAAAAGGGTTAAGCATGCATATAAGTTACTAAGTAGTATCTTTGAAATAAAAATTCAAAACAAACAAGACTGCTCATATTACGGCAAAGCCTTTAAAATTTTCATAGCCCCTTTAGGTCTAAATAATAGTTTTAAAAAAATCAAATTGTTACGATTTCAGAAAAAATTATTTGACAAAAAAGTTTCGTACCCCACACTCTATTTAAGAAATAAGATGAAGTAACTAGCGTCTAGCAACGTATTAATTGCTCCAAAAGACTTGCCCAAATTCAACTGGAACGGTTTTTGAGCCGGATTATACCGCCGCTTATGCGAACTAGTACAAAATATACAGTGATCATCTGTAGAAAAAATCCTTACAGGTAAAATATCTTTTGATTTTCTTGACGAAAAAGTTATACCAAAAACAGCCTCTTGCACAAACCAATAAAGTTCTAGAAAAAATTTCAAAAATTTTTGCTTAAAAACAAATGAGAACTCAAAATTTTGGAAATTTTACCTTTCTAAACTTTAGTTGAGCTATGTAAGAAGCTTCTTTCCATATGAATTTTCTAACAATTTACTGATTAGTTTCAGCGTATTTAATGATTAATTTTTTAAAAAATGTTCCATTTTAGAGGCGAAGTTAGGTTTGAGAATTTTCAAAAAAAATTGCAGCATCTTAGCAGAAGCACAGAAAGTTCCGAGCGTAATTTTCAAAAATAAAACAAAAAAGTTTTTCAAATTAGTGTCGTTTTTGTGCGTGAAGTGATAAAAAATATCTGAACGAAAAATTTTAGAGTTTAGGCATATTCGACAGTCATAATAAACAAACAATTTGGGCAATAATTTTTGTATTGAAAGAACTAGAAAAACAAAAAAAAGTAAAATTTTTTGGGTTTTTGAAATTTTCGATTCACATAGAAAAACTCTAAAAACCAATTCTACTCAAATAAAATTAAAATCAGGCATAAATTAAGTATAATTAAGCATGCTCACTTGCATTTAAACTTGAGATTTAAACATTTGGAATTCGGTAAAGTGCAACTGAGAAATTGGCATTTTCATTATCTTTATGAATTAATCAGCAATCAAATGTAAACGAAAAATAAAATCACAGAAAACTTAATAAGAAACCATTAGTAGCTAATGAGAGGTTTTTGTGTGTATCGAAATAGTCTTCAAACCAACAAAAACGCTGTTTATCAGGGTGTTAACACGAACTAATGAGCGTCTTCAGAAGAAATCAGAACCACGGGCTCACACAAGGGCGGGCTTAAGACAGCGTAGCAACTAGCAAAAAAAGTTCATGCTGATCTGAGGCAAGGTACTGCAATTTTTTTGAAGATATACCAATGCAAATTTTGCTCCAAAATAAGACCGGTATTTAGGTTTTGAAAAATATACCTTATAAGAAGATAGCTTATTTAAAACAAATGTAAAAGGGTTAAGCATGCATATAAGTTACTAAGTAGTATCTTTGAAATAAAAATTCAAAACAAACAAGACTGCTCATATTACGGCAAAGCCTTTAAAATTTTCATAGCCCCTTTAGGTCTAAATAATAGTTTTAAAAAAATCAAATTGTTACGATTTCAGAAAAAATTATTTGACAAAAAAGTTTCGTACCCCACACTCTATTTAAGAAATAAGATGAAGTAACTAGCGTCTAGCAACGTATTAATTGCTCCAAAAGACTTGCCCAAATTCAACTGGAACGGTTTTTGAGCCGGATTATACCGCCGCTTATGCGAACTAGTACAAAATATACAGTGATCATCTGTAGAAAAAATCCTTACAGGTAAAATATCTTTTGATTTTCTTGACGAAAAAGTTATACCAAAAACAGCCTCTTGCACAAACCAATAAAGTTCTAGAAAAAATTTCAAAAATTTTTGCTTAAAAACAAATGAGAACTCAAAATTTTGGAAATTTTACCTTTCTAAACTTTAGTTGAGCTATGTAAGAAGCTTCTTTCCATATGAATTTTCTAACAATTTACTGATTAGTTTCAGCGTATTTAATGATTAATTTTTTAAAAAATGTTCCATTTTAGAGGCGAAGTTAGGTTTGAGAATTTTCAAAAAAAATTGCAGCATCCTAGCAGAAGCACAGAAAGTTCCGAGCGTAATTTTCAAAAATAAAACAAAAAAGTTTTTCAAATTAGTGTCGTTTTTGTGCGTGAAGTGATAAAAAATATCTGAACGAAAAATTTTAGAGTTTAGGCATATTCGACAGTCATAATAAACAAACAATTTGGGCAATAATTTTTGTATTGAAAGAACTAGAAAAACAAAAAAAAGTAAAATTTTTTGGGTTTTTGAAATTTTCGATTCACATAGAAAAACTCTAAAAACCAATTCTACTCAAATAAAATTAAAATCAGGCATAAATTAAGTATAATTAAGCATGCTCACTTGCTTTACTCAATCAAAATTAGACGGAAAACCAAAAATTCCAAAGTGTTTTTTTTTCGGCTCTGAACTTTTTTTTCCAAAAATTTGTGCGGTCGTTCGAATCACGAAAAAAAAAATAAAAAACTAAACTTACCCAAATACAAAGTTCCTCTCCATTCGTCAAATGGTCGGAGCAAAAAAAATTACGAGCTTTATTCAGTAGAAAATTTTAAATAGCCCGCACCATCATCAAACCGCCCTATTTTTATGAAATCTGCGCATCAAGCTATTTTCACGCTTAAAAAGCGTTTAATTAGTTTTTTTCCGAAAGCACGACGCAAGACTTAACGACAAAATAAAGAAAAAGATTTCGAATCATTGTTACCTTTCAAATAAATCCAGTGCTATCATGTTTGCTTAGCTTAGTAATGATTTGAACATTATCTTGTAAAAAAAATCTTTAGGTCATTTTGGGTTTTTAGTATGAAGCTCGGTTTGTTGAGTTGGTATTTTAATATTCGACTTATTGGCGTATCTATCATCATAGTAAAGTTTTTTAAATCAACAATGAATCGATGCATAAAAATAACCCCTCAATTAGCAGCCCGATCAAAAACTAACCAAATTTCAAAAAGTTTAATTTTTAAGTAATATAAAATTAGAAAGTCCAAAAACCTGCCTTTTTGTTCCGAGTTTCGATACGAAAGTAACGGAATATTTGTGCTCGGGGTGGGTTTTTTTTTCTTCAGACAAATTTCGACTTTTTAACTAGCCATTTTTGACGGAATTTTTTTATATCATTCAAAAGGTATTGTTGTCCTGAGCTCAAATTTGAAAAGATATTTCACCTGTGATCGTTTTTCGTAAAGTTTGGTCATTTTGGTCAATTTGGGACAATTAACGCGCGATATATTTCGCGCTATTAACGCGTAAGCGGAGAATTAATCCGTCTTAGAAATCGTTCCAAATTGGTTAAAAGAAGCTTGTTTGCCATAATTGGTTTGTTACAAGGAGCGAAATCTATCCTTTTGTACTTTAGATGGCGTGTGGGGGATGATTTTCATAAAAAATTTGAAATTTTAGAAGAAAAAAATTTCATTTTG
The DNA here is from genome assembly GCF_963678635.1 of Symsagittifera roscoffensis. Taxonomy (NCBI): domain Eukaryota; kingdom Metazoa; phylum Xenacoelomorpha; order Acoela; family Convolutidae; genus Symsagittifera; species Symsagittifera roscoffensis. The sequence goes on from NC_087064.1 coordinate 56,562,193, forward strand.
TTTTTTTTTCATTGAATTTTTTAATGTTATTACTGCTCCATAAACCTTAAAGGGCAGTCGGAACATTCAGGGCTTCGCCCTGATACGAGCAATCTTGTTTCAATTGGAAACGATTTCAAGACGAAAAAAATCAAGTAAAAAAAGGTCTTCTAGTTTTCGACGTTTTTTGAAAATTCCTCCTCACGAAAAGATAAGATCCGCTCCCTGCACTAACCAGTATGCCTCATATCAGTTGGAACGAATACCGAATCCTAATATGGAATATACTTCTGCTTATGCCTTTATAGCACAAAATTAATGCGCGTAAATTGTCCCAATTGTCCCAAATTAGCAATCTTTGAACCCCCATAAAGTAACAAAAATTATACACCGGCAAACTATCAAATTGAGTTTGAGCTAGAAAAACAGTACCTTGAAAAATCGGTAAAAATTGCTAGTTATTAGGAAAATGTCTGAAGGAAAAAACAAAACTGCCTATATCAGGGCGACGCCCTGGCTTTTCTGACTGCCCTTTAACATGTATGCAGAGGTGTATGGTTTGAAAAAATTGATCAAAGTTTAAAAAAACCGCCACAGGCAATGTAAGTTACACAATGTTATATTTGAGAACCAATCCCACGCACGCTAGGCAAGTTATACATTGATATATATTTCGCGTTGTAAATAGACAACTCAGCGGTGGATACGGATATAGTGGACACGTTGTTTCCTCAAGGAGTCGACACACTACCGACCCAAAGTGTCCTCTCTTTAGTACTATTTTAATTCAACCAGTTTTAGCTGATTGACTCTAAAATTCTTCCAAGGGCGCCTTCAGCGCCAATATATACTAATAACGAGGGGGTAGCACACGCCAAAAAAAACACATTTTTTGGTCAAAATTTTTTAAAGAAAAGTGCTTAAAACGCTTTTTTTGGCCTGTTTCAAAACAAACCGCTTGCGGTTCGGACAATTCACTCAAAATGTATTTTTTACAGGGATTTGGGAGAACTCAGAAAACCAATTTGGTCTACCTGAAAAATTTTGTAGAAAAGTTTGTAAATCCGTCCATAACCTCCCCCCCCCCCCCCCCGAAATCCTTGAAAAAATCATGAAACACTTTCTAATACGGATTAAACTCCGCTTACGCTTTAAATGCACAAATATTATGCCAAAAGTTAGTCTTTGCCCCAAGTTAGTCTTTGAGCCCCCATAGTTTTACGAAAAATGATCGCATGTAAAATATATTCCCAAAGCAGGCTCAAGACACCAATAACTTTCGGAATATACAGAAAAAATTTTTGTGAAGAACTGCTAGGTAAAAAGTTGAAAATGATTTGGTGAAAAAACAACCTCGAGCCCAAATATTCCGTCTCTTTCTTCAAAAGCCGCAACAATAATGAAAAAAATGAAATTGGAAATTTTTTTGAAAACTTTGCACTCACACGTTATGGAAAAAAACAAGCTTCCAAAAGAAAAAAACCTGGTAACGTTATAAAACACCACATTAATTAGCCTTAATTCCATTGAGAATGTTTTCGGAGACTATTTAAAATCTCGGGTTAATAGGCCAAACTGAGACATTTATCTGAGACAGATTAAATATTCGCTAACGCGTTAAAAGCGCGAATTATATTGCGCGTCGATTCTCCCAAATTGGCCAAAATGGCAAACTAAACGCCCATAACTTTACAAAAATGATCAAAGTTGGAAAATATTTTCGATTTCAAGCTGAGGACAAAAATATCTTTTGAATGATATCAAAAAGAACTCCTTCAAAAATGGCTAGTTAAGAAGTCGAAATATGTGCGAAGAAAAAACCCATCCCGAGCACAAATATTCCGTTATTTTGTTACGAAAGTCGGAACAATAATTTTCAGCTGAACTTTCAACAGTAAATCTTATAAAAATTACCTTTTCGTAAAAATAGAAAAATTGTTGTTGCGTGAACAATCTTGAGCAAAAAACTACTTCATTTTTTGTTATATCATCCAGAAAACTTGCTCATGGGTTAAGATTTGAAAAGATATTTAATTTTTTTCCATTTAATGCTTTTTCTTCAAATTCTGTTTTTTGTTCGTGGTCTGATGATAAAATTTGAACGATAGCTTGATATCCTTATACTTAGACATTTTTGTTCGTGTAATTCAATTAGTTTTGAGCAAAGCAGTTTAATTTTGAAAAATGAACAGACTACAAAAAAATTTAAAATTTTGGAGTATGTTGTTGATACTTTTTGAGTTTTATTGCCAAAAGCGCTGAAAAAAATGAAAAATTACTCTTACTGGAAACTTTTTCTTAAGATTTAATTAAAAGCAAAGTTTTCTCTGTAAGCCTGCTTGCTGGTTTTTGTTGTCCGAGCTTATACTGATAATGAAATTTTTTAAACCAGATTTTTTCAAACAAAAAAGTAGACAGAAAAAGTCAAGACAGATTAAGTTCGTCCTCAGTTTCAGTTATTCTTCAATACAACAGGACCGCTCGTATTAGGGTAAAACCTTGAATGTTTCGAGTGCTTTTTAAGATCGGCGGAGCAATATTAACCGGAAAAAAAACCTAAATAAAATAACAAGAAAATGATTTTTTTTAACGTGAGATTTTTGTGAAAATCACCCCCCATATAAGTAACGATGTAAAAGATTTTAATCCTAATAACAAATCAAGTATGGCAAATAAGCTTCCTTCAACGTATTTGGAACGTTTTCTAAGACGGATTAAAGCTCCGTTTACGCGTTAATAGCCCAAAATTGACCAAAATTGCGATTAAAAAACATTTATTTTACATTTATTTTTTTCACGTTTATACTGCTCCATAGACCTTAAAAAGCAGTCGAAAAATTCAAGGCTTCGAGCAGGTGAAATCTTTTTTCAAACATAATCTCAGGCAACAATACCTTTTGAATACCAAAAAATTTCCATCAAAATGGCTGGTTAAATGTCGAAATTTGTCTGAAGAAAAAAAACCAGCCCGAGCTTATTTTTTCCGTTACTTTCGTTACGAAAATCGGAACAAAAAAACATCTCGAAGCCTTGAATTTTCCGACTGCTTTTTAAGGTCTATGGAGCAGTAATAACATGAAAAAATTAAATTTAAGATAATAATTTTCTTAATTTTGATATTTTTTGTTTAAAAAAATCATCCCCCACGCGCCATATAAAGTAGAAAGTGATAGATTTTGCCCCTAGTAACAAATCATTTATGGCAATTAAGCTTCTCTCAGCCCAATACTAAGACGGGTTAAATTTCCGCTTAAGCGTTCATAGCGCGAAACACATCGCGCGTTGATTGTCCCCAATTTGTGGAGATGCCACTCGACAGGCTGATGCCTTTTTGGGATTCTCCCAAGCCGAACTTTATTCTTTTTGTTATAAGTTTTGGTTTAAATTTAAAATTATTTTTGGCCAAAATGGCAATCTTTAAACCCCCATAACTTTAAGAAAAATGATCATAGAAGAATTTTTTTTCAAAATTAGGCTTAAGAGAACAATACCTTTTGAATGATATAAAAAAAACGTCCGCCAAAAATTGCTAGTTGAAAAGTCGAAATTCGTCTGAAGAATAAAACCACCCCGAGCACAAATATTCCGTTACTTTGGTAAAAGAAATGGGAACAATAAGGTGTTCACCACTTCAGCAGGTGGCTGGATATTGGGAAAACAATTCCATTTTTTGTTCGACTAATTTCCTGCTCACCGAAATCATTGAATTTGTTAATGAATGCAGCAAAATAAAAGTTCTGCGCTGACTTCAAAGTTTGAGTGAAACATTTTGGCTCAAATTTGCCTTTTTTGGCGCCATGGGAGTGGTAGGTTGCTGTCAATAAATCTATAATTCATGATACTCACAAAAGACTGTTCCACGCGCGCTTTTATGAATAATTCACAAGGAAAACTCCACACGATTATGCACAATTAGGAACAATTTTGATTTGATTTCTAGGAAATAATCGAATTTTATAACTATACCGATGCTTTGAGTAAAAGTTATGCCAAATTTGTGCAAACTTTTGAACCAGTCATAACAGGAATTTTATGCTGGCTTTTCGGCAAGAAGAAAGGACGTTTTTTCAGCTCCAATCAAAACACATTTTGTAGTGTTGTAAATAAATGATCAGTTTCTAAATGAAGAATATATATGTTGTTGCGATGCAGATGGTTGAGTGATTAAAAAAACAGTTGAAAGGGATATTCGAGCACTTTCCCCCTTTTTTACAGTAAATCGAAGCTTTTATGACCTCTTTTCCTCATAAAAATACCTTCTGTCACAGTCAGTCGCCTAAAGTGAAAATATCTAAATATCAATCATGACACACTATTGTTTCTGTTGTCATTAAACCGTACTTCTTTGAACTACCATAAGAAGGAATGTACACCACTGAACAGAAAAAGTTTTTATCGAAAGCTGAAAGAAGAATTGCGGCTGAAAAACTTCATAGAAAAGCGGAATAAACAAAATTCGTGATATTGTGAGCCTTGCTATATTTCTAATAATTTGATCCTTGTTTTTGCGCCAATTTTTGATTACAACTTTTGGCTATATTATGAAGAAGAAGAATTTGATTGATTTCCTGTCAGGAGAAACAAAATTGCGGTTCGGTGGGAATTTAAATCGAAAATTCCAAAATCAATATAACGAGGGGATAGAAAAACAAACAGACCAAAATTAAAAGAAGCCCTAAATCGATACACCGGTTAATTCAGGAGTAATAAAAAGCAGGGTAAAATTTAAATACACCTAACAAGTTTTGTCTGCACTCATCAAAACAAATGATCAATTGCAGCGAGGTGAATCAAGGTTTCCTGCATTTTTTAGCATTTTTGTGCAAGTACACCTAATATACCATTAGTTTTTAAGATTATAATATGCAGTGATTTTTTTGAATTCTCTTGTTTTAAATGCTCGAAATGCTGTTGTTTTTGCGTGTAATCTACAGTAGCGGGATAGAGAAGTCGCAACTTATAATTTTGAAGCAACAATATGAACATTTTTTCCACGTTTTTGCCGTTTTCTCTACAACTACAGAATATTCCTGCTGCTATTTTGTTATAAGATGAAGTATAATGTTTGTTAGATTATAGCCGGATAAAAACCGTTCAATTTGCTTTCAAGGCGTCGTTTTTTGATACATGGTTAGAAGAGTGTTTCAAAGAAGTCTTCTTTGTGCGAGAAACCCCCTTAAACAGCAGAAGCAGTTTAAAAAAGTTGAAGGTAGAAGTCTTCGTTGTAAATCTAAGAATCAAAACTAGGCCAGCAATATCAAAAAAGGAATACAAAAAACTAATGAGCAACAAAATAAACAAAAAAACTGAGGTTTTGGTATTTTACTTTAAAAATTGATGAGTTTTCTGTCAACTTCTGTCTGAGAGAGAAAAAGTTTCAGGCGCTTTTCATAGAAAAATATCTGTACGGCTTGAGATTTTATCGTTAACTTTCATTCGGTTACTTTTGTTTTCAAAATTACTGTTGATATTAAAAACTCCTTTCTGTTTACCTCCAACTAAAAAGCAGGCAGATCGACGCTATGAAAGCAGTTTTGTACGGTTTTTAAATAACAAACAAGACTGCTCGTATTAGGGCGAAGCCCTGTATGTTCTGACTGCCTTTTAAAATCTATGGAGCAGTAACAACATGAAAAATTAAATGTAATAAAATAAAACGAATTTTTGTTTTAATTTGAGATTTTTTTTGTGAAAATCATCCCCCACAGGCCATTAAAAGAAGAAAGTGAAAGATTTCGCGCTCCTAGTAACAGACCAATTATATCAAATAAGCTTCCTTCAACCACTTTGGAGCAGTTTTTAACACGGATTAAATCTCCGCTTATGCGTTAAGAGCAAAAAGTATGTCGCGTGTGAATTGTCCCAAATCTGTAAGCCCCCATAACTTTACGAAAAATGAGCACAAGTGAAATATCTTTTCAAATTTAAGGTCAGGGCAGCAATACCTTTTGAATGATTTTAAGAAATTCCGTCAAAATTGCTAGTTAAAAAGCTTGAATTTGTATAAAGCTTGAATCAATATAACGAGGGGATAGAAAAACAAACAGACCAAAATTAAAAGAAGCCCTAAATCGATACACCGGTTAATTCAGGAGTAATAAAAAGCAGGGTAAAATTTAAATACACCTAACAAGTTTTGTCTGCACTCATCAAAACAAATGATCAATTGCAGCGAGGTGAATCAAGGTTTCCTGCATTTTTTAGCATTTTTGTGCAAGTACACCTAATATACCATTAGTTTTTAAGATTATAATAAGCAGTGATTTTTTTGAATTATCTTGTTTTAAATGCTCGAAATGCTGTTGTTTTTGCGTGTAATCTACAGTAGCGGGATAGAGAAGTCGCAACTTATAATTTTGAAGCAACAATATGAACATTTTTTTCCACGTTTTTGCCGTTTTCTCTACAACTACAGAATATTCCTGCTGCTATTTTGTTATAAGATGAAGTATAATGTTTGTTAGATTATAGCCGGATAAAAACCGTTCAATTTGCTTTCAAGGCGTCGTTTTTTGATACATGGTTAGAAGAGTGTTTCAAAGAAGTCTTCTTTGTGCGAGAAACCCCCTTAAACAGCAGAAGCAGTTTAAAAAAGTTGAAGGTAGAAGTCTTCGTTGTAAATCTAAGAATCAAAACTAGGCCAGCAATATCAAAAAAGGAATACAAAAAACTAATGAGCAACAAAATAAACAAAATAACTGAGGTTTTGGTATTTTACTTTAAAAATTGATGAGTTTTCTGTCAACTTCTGTCTGAGAGAGAAAAAGTTTCAGGCGCTTTTCATAGAAAAATATCTGTACGGCTTGAGATTTTATCGTTAACTTTCATTCGGTTACTTTTGTTTTCAAAATTACTGTTGATATTAAAAACTCCTTTCTGTTTACCTCCAACTAAAAAGCAGGCAGATCGACGCTATGAAAGCAGTTTTGTACGGTTTTTAAATAACAAACAAGACTGCTCGTATTAGGGCGAAGCCCTGTATGTTCTGACTGCCTTTTAAAATCTATGGAGCAGTAACAACATGAAAAATTAAATGTAATAAAATAAAACGAATTTTTGTTTTAATTTGAGATTTTTTTTGTGAAAATCATCCCCCACAGGCCATTAAAAGAAGAAAGTGAAAGATTTCGCGCTCCTAGTAACAGACCAATTATATCAAATAAGCTTCCTTCAACCACTTTGGAGCAGTTTTTAACACGGATTAAATCTCCGCTTATGCGTTAAGAGCAAAAAGTATGTCGCGTGTGAATTGTCCCAAATCTGTAAGCCCCCATAACTTTACGAAAAATGAGCACAAGTGAAATATCTTTTCAAATTTAAGGTCAGGGCAGCAATACCTTTTGAATGATTTTAAGAAATTCCGTCAAAATTGCTAGTTAAAAAGCTTGAATTTGTCTGAAAAAAAAACACTCCGCAAAGTCAGAACAATAAAATTGTGCTTCCTGCACATCAGTAGGTAGGCCTTAACAGTCCTGTCGAAGATAGTCTAATTTTATTATCTATTATCTCCCCACTTTCCAAACTGTGATATTTTGTTGAGCAAATTCTCTTTTTTTGCGAACGAAGGCCTTTTTTTTGAAGAATATTACCGTGGTACCTTTATTGCAGCCGAGTTTGCTCAGGCTGTAGTAGACCTGAAGCTCGAGGTAAAGTGAGAGCTCGTCCTCACAGACCATCATTGCCGTTGCATGGGATCGAATACACGATCTGACGATTTCAAAGTGAACGCCTTACCAATATGCTAAGTGCTTCTAAATATAGCTATATTCTTTTATATAGCTATATTCTAAAAGACATCTTTTGTCCTTTGTCCAAATTTCAACAGCAAATTTTTAGTAGTTGTATAGAAAACTGAGCAAGCATGATACTGTTTTCATTCATTTTATAGCTTTAATGACCCGTGATTGTATCACTACTACGATGTTAGGACCTAATCAAAATTATGTTTGTCACACCAGCGGATTTAGGGAGGGGGCAGACGCCCCCCCCCCCTCAGGAGTTCGACCCCCTGCTGACCCACAGGGTCCTCCTTTTGTTCTATTTTGAGATATTCATTTTTGGTGACGGACCGTAAAATTTTTCTTATCAAAGTTTTCCAAAACGCCTTTTTTGTTCTGCTTTTTCAGAAAATCAATTAGGTCGACAAAATTTTCGAAATTTTTTGAAATTCCCCCATCCCCTCGAGAAAGTCCTAGATCCGCCTCTGGTTTGTCAGACTATCTGTTTTAGGCCGAACCGATTCGTCAAATTCGTAGTCAGATAGTAAAATATAGCCCTTTGTCGAAATTACGTAGTCACGACAGATCGTAGTCAGTACTTGTGAATGCGACGGTAGGTTGAAATCAATAATAGTATTATCTAATGAAACGGGTCGGGCCATTTGAACTTATCATGCTACATATCTGCTTGGGGTTAAATAACTGGTCGTAATTGGTTAGTTTTAAATATTTACAACGAAATTTTTCATTAAAATATACAAAACTGTACAGCTAAAAAAATATTTAGTTACAATTGCCCTGTGCCCACCTTGAATTTACTAAAACTTTGAAGCTTTAAAGGTTTTATAATCAAATTCAAAATTGTGATGGCTTACTTTTTCTTCTAATGTGGTAATCAGATGTATATGCAGTGTTTTTTTTTATAATCGGTTCGGAGATTAAAGATATACTGATTCAATGAACATAACTGTGAGTTCTGGTTCATCGATGATGGGATAGTTGAAGTAAGGTTTCTCACAGTGTAAGAAATATAAAAAGATATACGGGGCTAAAAATGTCGTGATATCAATGATAAGGATGATTGACAGTTTTGATATTTTATCAGTAGTAGAGTGGATCTTCGGCCTTTATCCTGCTATTTGTTATTGGTCACAAAACATTCAAAACATTCAATAAATGCAGAAAATCTTTTTGTCTGGAAATAGAAATTTTTTGGTTTGCAAACCAATCTATTTGTTCAGTTGTGTAGAACTAACCCCATGCACTCAAACTAATATTTGTAACGGACCATCTTAACTATCCCCCCCCCTATGATACCTTGTAACGTATCTCCCCTCCCCGCCCCAAATAAAGAAAGAATTGAACAGTTAAGCAGTACGAATTTGGTACCTTGTTAAAGATCCTCTGTAACAATTGCATTTTATGCGGTGCTGTGACTATTTAAAAACAGCGATCGATGAGGCAGGCTATGTGCAGTGAACTACCTCAGGATTCCTTGTGAGTTAGGTCCGATGTGGTTAACTCATAGAGTAATTTCGGATAGGGTACACCGTCTGCTCGTCACGCTATCTTATTTTCGGCCGGATAGATTCGTGCAACTTCTTAGTCTAATACCGATCCTAATCTTACTCTTATACTTTCTAGTCTCAGGGTGTTTAACTAGTCTCTGCTAGGCTCAATAGATCTAGGGTATACTGGTTTGTTGCGGCTGCTGAAGTTCTCTTGGAGAGACAACTAATTTCTAAGTTAAATTCAAATCTCTCTGGTGCTGAAATTACAAGTAATTTCAGCACTTACAAATAAGTGGGTTGTTAGTTAGATGGATCATGATTGGTTAATATTAAATACTTTACAGTGGTAAAATATCTAATTTATCCAATCATAAAATGTAGTTTAGATCAGGTTCCACCCATCCGGGTTTTACAGAGTTTTTTAGAATTATCTTTCTGCAATTCAAAGGATGGATGATGAACGTTGGTATTTGGCGAACATCGTATTCTTGTCCAGTTCCTCTTGTTAGAGAAGTTCCAGGACGCTGGAGTTAGGGGCATCAATCGTTGTGTCTTCTTGTGACAACGACTGTGTTTCCCAACGAAATCAATTTGATTTCAAAATGGTTTGCTATGACGGGTTTTTCTGTATTATGTAGAGAACTTGTTTTGTGTTCAACCTCGTCTGGGAATGGTGTGGAGATTGTGCGTGGAGGGGATGCCTTGTAACTCGGATCTGTACGTATACTTGAACATCGAGGTGGTCATTGGTCTAGTTCAATGAAGTCCTTTTCTGCGAAGTCAAGTCGTGCTCTAAATCCCTTGAGTTGTGATTGTGGACGGCATATCGGTTGTGGTTAGCCATTCTTGTTCGAGTGTAGTGGGGTCATTTTGTCTTTGGATGTTCGTCTTTGTTGTTGTGTGCTGATCTATATACTGCAAGGTATGATTTACATTTTATAAAATTTTTATCAGTTCAGTTTTTTAATTATGAATTTAGTTAGTTGTTTTCACAAAAGCATTTTGTTTTAGTTCGGTTATTTTGAAGAGTTACTCACCCTTGAGTACCTCTTATTAAAAATAGAAGTGTGGTCACAAAGCGTGGATGTAGCGCGGTGGGTTAGGCCGGCTATAGAGCATGCTCAGGACGTCCTCTCTGGTGGGTTAGGCCAGGAGTGGGAGTATGATTTCGTGCGGTTTCTTTGAGAAGTCCTGTTATGTGATAACGTTTTATGTTGGGTTTATGTTGGTCTTTCTTATGTTCCTTTGGTTGTGTCCTTTTTTCAAAAATCGAATTGTTTTTGTTATGGGTTTGTCTTTCGACTTTTTTGTGTTTTATTATTTCTTTCTTAGACTTTATAATAGTCTTCAAAAGAATAAATTATCCAGTTTTAAACTGGGTTAATCCGGTTTGGGTACCGTTGGTTTTCTTTTTTTAGTCATGCTGTTATTTTATGATTTGTGGTGTTTAGTAAGCTGCGTTGGTTAGTTTGGTTTAGTATATAATTCCTTTCCAACCGAATTAAAGGAAAGTTTGAAACTTGTTATCGTGTGTTAGAGTTGTTGAGTGTGAAAACTTGAAACTGAAATTCATTATTTAAACAATTCTTTGTGGGCGAGCTGTGCAAATTTGGATAGAATTCCTGTGCGAGTGAATAAAAATATCAAAAAGTTAGTACTGCATTTTCATTTTATTAATTTATTACATAGAATTTCAATTTTACTGCTAGTTTTTTGGGGGAAATTTAAAGTTATAAATTTTCATCATATTTAAATTTACTGCTTTATGGGGGAATAATTTATAACTTAATTTACTACATTTGGTATGAATTTTATCAGATTATCTTGTAGAAAATATTAATGAAGTTTAGAATAATTTTGACAAATTTATTTTTTATTTTTTTTTCTGTTTTTTGCAGATGATCGTGGTATGAAGACTAAAAATCTAAAAGAAACATGAGTAAAGAACGGTTAGTATTAATTTAAATTTATTAGTTAAGAATATTTGTAAATTATACTTATCTGTTAATCGTCGGGGAAAAAGCCGTGGGGAAAGATGTCGCGTATTACGTCTGAATTTGTTAGTAATTTTGCTAGTATGCGGATGATATTTTTAGTTTGGAGCAGTGGCCAAAACAATTGAAGTGCTTTAATGGTTTTTAGTTATTCGGTGCCTACTGCAAACTCATAGGGTGTGTTTGAATGAGGTTATATATTTTGTGATTGTATTTAGTATTTTGAATAAATTCTAATATAGGGATTTCTATAGGTTGGATAAATTCATGTGGGATAAGGAATGGTCTGGATTCTTCGGCATTAAAGGTCTTCGTGATGGGACAAAATATATACATTTGTGTTACTGGGTCATAATTGCGTAAGATGCCGTGGAGGTTAGTATCTTTGATGCAATAGGTGAAATTTAGAAAAAATGGTGAAATGTACATCGAGTTAAGAAACTGAAAACGATGGTGTGGTTGTCTTGATGGAGTATGTAGATCAAAATGATTTTGTATGAAGCGATAGTATGTATATGTGTGAGTCTGTTTAGTGCGTAACATAATGTCGTGTGAACAGAGCAAATCGCGTTCATGTGGTGCAAGGAAGTGAAAGATTAGTGAAAATAATTGAAACTTTTCTTTAAAACTTTCGTAAGCTTGCATATCAGTTAGTGCTTCAGAAATGATGTGATCATATTTTCTATCAAAAATATTAAGTGTGAATACATATGATGTTTTGATGAAGAATTTTTCTATTAGTTGTGGGTTAGCGAAGCGGTCGTCATCTAAAAATTGGTCTTGATTAGTTCGGATGATATTATGGTCGTAATATTTTATTGTAAATTCGTTAGCTCGGGGTGCAGTGAATGTTTTTAGTGATTTTTTATATCCTATATAAGTAAATTGTCTATGTGTTAGTGGTGTGGTGAGTCGATACAGCATATCTTTATTCTTTTCTATATCGTTATGAGTATTAGATAGTGGCAGGCAAAGGGGATTAGTAAAATGGTAATTTGCTGTCCAATGAAGTGTAGGCATTAAAACATGTTCATCTACAAAACTACGTGTGTCGTTAGTGTCGTTAGGTTTGTTTAAAGTATATTGTGGGGTTGAGGGTAAGGTGATTGCTAGAAAATCTTTCGTGTTGGTGTGGTGTGGATGATTAATATACTCGCAGGCTGTTCCTGGTTTGGTCGGGAATGGATGGTTTGGGAATTTTCTTTTGAAAGTGCGATAAGCTCGGTGATTGCTATTTGATGATTCGGTGGATGTGGATGATTGTGCTAATGATGCAGTATAAGCTGAGGAGGGTGTAGGAGTAGGTGGGTTTGAGGATTCTATTGTGGATGAAATTTGATTTATAGTGAGGGTGTTAGGGTGTATTAGCTGTTGCTGTAGGGTGATAAAATTATCGAGTTCTTGGGAGATTTGGGGAGTATCGGGAGAATTAGATGATCGGTCGGAATGAAATGGAGAATAGGTTGGGGTTACTTGTGAAGCATAAGAGGGAGTAGAAACGGACGGGAGTGGATTAATTAGTGGGATCGGTCGAAAAGGGGGCTTTGAAAAAACTGAGGAGTTGGTTTGAAAATTATTGGATGGAGATGGTCAGGGGTTTCTATATTAGGGTTATTAAGTTGTGAAATGGAGTATAAAACTGAAATATCTGAATTAGTGTCCGAAATCATGCTTGATGTTATATTAATAGTTAGAAAATCGGGTGGCGGGAAAGCAAAAAGTGGGATTATTGTGATTGGAGTGTTGAGGTTGGTTGGATGGGAGTTTGAGCGGTGTAGGGATCCAAATTGTCGGCTCATCGTGGGCTAAAAAAATGATTATTTTGAGACTGAAAAGCGGTGGTATGGGGTTGTTCTAAAGTTTGTTCATATGTATTATCATCTTGTGAGTGATGTGTCATTATATGTTGTATGGGACTTTGCGATATGTTTGGTCTAAGATTTGAGTTATGTGTTATTGCTAGGTTTCGGAAATTACGTGGGACTAAGGATAATGGATGGTTATGTAGTAGGGGTGGCAACTGTGGTGCTGTAGGCGTTACTTCTATGTTATTATGTTCTTCGTTGTATGTGTTCTGTGTTGACGCTATTTTTGTATTATATTCTTTGATTTGTGCGTCTAGAAGAATTTTGTTAATTGATGATGAAAAAATTTCAAAAAATCCTGCAAATAGTATGCGTGCTACACTTGCTTGTCTATTTACTTGTGTGTGTATAGCGCATGTGTTATAGATTCCTTTTAAGAGTGAAAAAAGAAATCCTATAAAGTTAAACATTGCGTATAGGATAGTTAATTTTTCTAAGATGTAATAGGGCCATCCTAGAAAATCGAGAATTTTATTTTTTAGTGTAATTAAGCTAAAAATTTTTATAGGTGAAATATCTTGCGGTCTGTATTTTTCACCGTTTAGATATAATGTCTTTAATGTCTTTAAAATATCCGCCATAATCTTGTGTATAGACATCTGCAAATCCTGCGGTTTCGGCAAGTTTGCGTAAGTTTTGGTCAATTGATTGTCTTTGTATAGTGTCCATTTGTGTAAATGATTCCTGGAATTGTTGTGTTCTAATGTGGTGTTGGATATCGGATTTTGAATATATTCCAATTGATTGTAAATCAATATTTGGGTTACGAGCAATAGCTCTGATGCTTTTGGGTGAATATTTTTTGAGTGATTGCATTAACGTGGGGCATGGGGTAAGAAGATAATATTTATCTTCATCAGGGTTCAATCGTACGACATTGTGGCTATTTTCTGATCCACATGGGACTGCGGTATCCCAAAAATATGTTCGTCTTGAAAGTGTGTCAACAAAATGTACTTTATTTTTATAAAAGATAGGGATTCTTTTATAGCATCTTTTATCTTCAAAAACATATAGTGGTGATACTTTTTTGGTACAAGTATGAAACCATAAAATGTTTCCTTTGTATTTTAGAAAATTTGATCTATATCCTGATAGTAAATATCCTGCGTAGGGTATTTTTAACACTGCTAGTGCAAGTGATTGTAGGATTTGTGTCCTTTCTAATTCGCATAGTTGGTGAAGTGTTTCTAATTCGGAGAGTGACATTTCTTGAAAAATTCGACTAATCGTGTAGTCTAACTTCATATCTAAGTGGATATCATAGTGGATATTACCAAAATAAGAATTATTCATTAGTGATAGTTCTTGTAAACGTGTGCTTCTAGTGTCATGTGGCTTTAGATGTCCACCAGGTTGACTATTACTTTTTTGAAAATTAACTGGTATGTAAGATGTTCCTTCGTGTAGAGGATGACCTGTGGCATAAGGGTCAATTTTTATTTTTCCAGTGGTCATGTCGAAAACTTTTTCGTATTCAACTAATATTTCAGAATATTGTGTTTTGTGAAGTGGGTTTCTGTATTTGCATGCGATTTCTGTTTCTTGATATATTTGAAAATGTGTTAATTTATTTTCTATATTATGGATATTTCGAAAATCAGTACTTTGTTTTCGTGATGGATGGACTTGCTCATATGGAATTGATGGTATAAAATATTTTTCGTGAAATTTTATCATTCGAGCGTTTTTTTTGCTACTTGAAATGTTGTACATGTATCTTCGGGAAACCAAACAATTGTTGCTTGTGTCCGTGTTGTAGGATCACAATAACCTTGATCGTTTTTACAGGGTAGTCTAATTCCTTGATAGATCATTGTGTTGTCGGATAAATCTCGTGTGAGTTGTATTTTTTCGAGTTGTATTTTCCAATCGAAAAACATTATTTCTTGATATCCTTTATTTTTTGTGTCTGCTTTGCAGTTTGATGGGTTATTTATACCAATGTGTGGTATCCAGTGCTTATCGTGTATGTCATAAGTTAATCTTCCGTGTGCGCCGTTGTATGGGTATTTTTCATCTAGTTTTATATGTCCTTGATATCTTTCAAGTTCTGCTTGATGTACAGAATCGGCAAAGACTTGAAAATATACTATTTTTCTGTCGGTGTTTTTATTTTTTGTGATGTTTAATCTGAGTAGCTCGTTTTTACAATCCTCAATTTAGATGTAGAAGTCGTTCTATATTACTTTGGTAGAATGATTCGTGGTCAAGTCGGTTTTTATTTCCGTTTGAAACTTGTGAACAGTGTACTCTCTTTTCGGAAAATGTTGCTGTAAATTTATATCCTATGACGGTTGTTGCTCGGGATTTTGAATATAGTGTCGCTATTACATTTGTAGTTTCTACAGCTTGTGGTTCCGTTTCGCATTGTGATACTTGATTTATTGCATATTTGTGTAGAGTTTTTTGTTCATTTTCTTCACAATCGTAGTGTGTTACTAATAAGTTCTGGGCTCCTGTGCGGGGAGAAGGATTTGTGTTCGGATCGGAGATTATTAGAAAAAGGAGTTGGAGAAATATCAATATTTTTAGAATACACATGTGTATGATAATCCTGAGTACGGGTTATTAAATGTGATGTAACCAATTGTCTTTTTGGTATATCTGTCGTATTTATATATTACTTCAGTTGTTATAAATGGTGGTGGTAGCGATTGAGTTGTTATATTTGGTAGGTTTAACGGGTAAGGATGTTGAGCAATGTTGTTTAGTTTAACCGTGATTTCAAATTTTAATTGTAGACTATTTTGTTGGAGTGTTTGGATGTTATGGTCACGAAGGTCTTCGTGGATGTCCTGTCTATACTGTAGTCTATGGAGTGCCCAGTTGTGGAGTCGGTTACTTTCCGGATGTTGTCCAAATAATGGTGGGGGTGCTGTGAACGTGTTCCAATCTAATCTTAAAGAGATATTTGTTGATGATTGTTCTCGATATCTAGCGTCGAGGTTATTTGGAAAATTTAGGGGGAAAGGCGTCGGTGAAATCTGGCTTATTGATGGTGTTGACGGTAGTGATAATGTTTCTGGTAGTGATGATGATGTTGTTGTATCCGTAGAAATATCTATTGGGTCATTTATTAAATTTGGTTCACCTTGTGTGAATGATTGTGTTGTCCAATATGGTAGTCGTGATGTTTGGTTTGGGGGGTTAAAGGGATTTTTACGTATTTGTTCAGATGTTGGTGTTGAGGGTATACTTGAGGTGCTACGTTGTGAAAGAAGTGTAGGGGTTTCCGGTAATATGCTAATTGGGTTTTCTGGAGTACTTGGTGATGGGGATTGGGGTATATCAAAATGATCTCGGGGGGTTTGAAAATTTCTATTTCGACGTGGATGTATAATTTGTCTATTTATTTCAACTGTATTTTGGTTTTGACTAATATTTCTTATTCTACTTAATTCTTGTGGTAGTGTTGGGTACAAGTTATGTGTTGGTTCACTTAGAGGTGCATGTCGCTGAACTGGTTCTAGTGGTTCAGATAAGCGAGCGTGTCGTTCTTCAAAAGTGTATGGGTTATCTTGGAAAGAAATTCGTGTAAATGTGGGGGGTTTTGTCGGGTTGTCGGGTTTGTAGGTATTGTCGGGTTTTCTTGGGATGTTGTCGGTGAGGACTGACTGTGTGATTGTTGGTTAGCAATTTTGAGGGTTTTTTGATTGATTTCTTTTAGTGAAAAAATTTATGTTTATTAGAGTATTCTTCAAGAAAAAGAATTGAAAGGATTGTTGCTAAGGCGAATGTTATGATTGCCTTCTTTATACATTTGCATATTGTCAATATTAGGGATGATAAAAATGTTATAAAAATTACAAATAGTAAAAAAAATATCTGTTCTACTAAAAATGGTTCGTATCATTTAAATAAACTTTGAGTTTTTGTACCTGTGAATATGGTCAATGACTTGAGAAAAGTGGAGATATATTTCAAATAGGGAGTAGAAAATTTAAAAAATATTGCAAAAAATGATTAAAATTATTATAAAAGCTTCAAAAGTATCAAAGAGAAATATGAATAAAAGTTTAAGTATTGTTAAAAAGTTTATGAAAATGTTGAAAATTGTGTTGACTGATCGAGAGAAGAGCATTTAAGAAATGGCTTCTTGGTCGAATATTTTTTGTTGTTTGGGGCAATTTTCAAGTGTGGTCGAATTATTTATTGATTTTTTGACAAGTGGGTTGAGTTTTTTGAAAAATTGTTGGGGGCGAATTTTATGGTGTTCGGGAGGTCTTCTTTGCTTTATTTTTATTTGTCAGGTGATCTGGGGTATTTTTGAGATTTTTGTACTTTAGGCTAAATTAATATGGTCGTATTTTTACTTTAGGCTAATTTAACATTTTTGTTTGGGGAGTTTTTGAGGTCTGAGTTGGGAAAATATTGTTGATTTTTGCGTTATTAGATAAGAGAGGGTTATGATATTATGGTGGTATTTATTTTAGTTGTCAAGTTTGAGTGGTTTTCTTATTTTTGACCTGGAGGTTGTAAAGTTATAGTTATATATATGCTTGGAGTTTAATATCTTTCGTCTAATTGGTTTGTGTTAGAGTTATAGAAGGTGACGGATTGAATGAATCCTATTGGCTAATTTTGAACTAGAATCGCTGCGTGTTTGCAGCATGTTATTTTGAAAAATGAAAATTCAAAATGTTTCAGAGGTGCAAATATTATTAATTTTAAAATTAAAGCTGTTTTTGAAATTCAACTTTCTTTAATATTTTAGATTGTGGGATGAATGTTTTGTAGTTTTTACGTGGTTGATTTCTAAGTCGTGATGACTCTCTATGTTCTGATTTCTCGACTTGTTCTTGTGGTATAATTTTTTAATCATTTTTCTATTTTTCCTTTCTTTTTGAGATATTTTTTGATCTAGCTTTTTTGTATTGTTTTGGGTTGTAGTTGGTTTTTTAGTTTTTTTTTCAAGGTGAATGTCATTTTGTTCATTTATTTCATTTTCCGTATGTGGGTGATTTTGAATGACTTTTAAACCTGTGAAAAAAAAATTGAGTTAATTTGCGTAGTGCGTACTCTTTTGGGTAGTAAGGCAATAGGTTGTTCCGATGTTGAACAATTTCTTTTTGGTTTGAATGTGATTTTATATGTTACGTCAGTGGGTTTGGCAATTATTTGGTATGGTCTTTTGCGAAGGGGTTGTAATTTTTTTAGAAATTCCTTTTTGTGTATTAAAATTGGGTATTAAGACAAATATTCCAATTTTTAAATCTGAGGCTGGTGTAAAGCGTGAATTTATTTGTTCATTTATGTTTTGCCTTTGTAACAGTTTTTTTGTTACTCTTTGGTAAATTTCATTGTGTTTTTTATCTCTATTTAAAATCCATTCGGTGTGTGTACCGGAGGCTAATTTAAGGATTTGTAGGTGTTGAAAATGCTCTTCATCATGCGTGTGTAAAAGTAGGTTATCACAAACTGAGTCTTTATTCGGTTGGCAATGACATTGTGCATTTTTATGAGAGTTTGCTGTAAACATAATTGGTTTACTTGGCTTTTTATTAAAAGCCATTTCGTATGGTGACATTCCTCGAGTTGTCGTAATTTGTGAATTATATGCTAAGGGAAATAATTTTACGTCTGCTGACCATTCTGTGTATCTTGTATCATTTCCATTTATGATACATCTAAGATATTCTTGTAGTGAACGGTTCATACCTTCGACTAAACCGTTTGTCCAAGGTGCATGAGATGTACGCGGTTTGTGCTGAATGTTATATAAATGACATAGTGTGATGATTTCATTATTTATGAATTCTGTACCGTTGTCTGTAACTAAAATTTCTGGTAATCCGAATTTAGCTATCCAGTGTTCATAAAGTGTTGCGTAAGCATAATAAGCGTTACAATATGGTACTGGGTTGAGTGCTACATAATGTGTAAATGCATCAACAATTACCATAATTTAGGAGTTTCCTTCAGAGGATGGTGAAATTGGTCCTTTTGTATCGAATGAAATACGGTGGTTAAAATATAAACTTTGTCCTTTAAAATCTTGTTTTTGTGCTATTTGTTTTTGATTTGGATAAGGTTTATTTAGCTGACATACTATACAATCATTGCATAGTACTTTTATCCAAATTGGTGCATTTGGGAAATAAAAATTTTGTGTAAAATTTGAATATGTTTTCTCTGATCCAGAGTGTCCTTTAATGTTTTGTGTATGTGAAATGTTAAAAGCTATTAGAATCATACTTAAAGGGAGACAGGGAACTGTAGAATCATTTAATTGATATTCTAGAAGGTCTGTGTTTTCATTAATTGTTTTATTATTAAATTTTCGGAAATATCGGAGGAGTGTTTTATTTCCTAAAATTGTGGTATCTGCTTTTACGGGCTTAGTTTTGTATTTGTGCCATGATTTTAGTTGTCTAATTACTGGGTCAAGATTTTGATATTGTTTCAAGATATTAATCTTAATTTTATGTGTTGGAGGGAGAAAAATATTTTCAATTTCTAATTTAGATAAGGGAATTGTGTCAAGTGGGTCATGGAGGTCAAAAACTTAATTTATTGTGTATTTTGAATCATTTGTTTGTGGTCCTGATAAATTTATTTTATCAGTTAAATTTTCCTTTTCAATTAACGGAAAAAGGTCTTTTTTATTTGAGTGGTGTTTTATTCGTTTTTGTTGGGTGTTATTTTTTATCCATTGTGAGTATGGAATTGGTTTGAAAGTTGATGTTCCAAGTAGATCAACTTCGTAGTGATTTTTTTGGCAATCTAACTAAAGTGGGAAGTGTTGTAGGTTATTTATTTGTAATTGTTCAATGTCAGTTTTTACTGCAAATTTGCATTTTAGTCGGGGTAATGTTTCGTCTTTTGCAAGATAAAATTTTATATTTTTGGGTATTTCAACTGTAGTTTTTCGTGTAAGTAATTCAGGTGGTATATTTCGACTTAATGTATCTGGTAATGCAAGATTCTTTCCTGCTGTCCAAATTATATGTAAGTTTGGAAATTTCATTAGAATTAATTGAAATCTATAAACTCGGTGATTTGGATTTGACTTTTGTGTAAAGAGAAAAATGATTGGTTTATGATCTGTGAATAGAACTGTTGGATGTTTTGATCCAAGTATCAGAAATTCATATTCTGTAAGTGTATAAATTATAGCTGTACATTCTCTCATTAGAGTTGAGAGTCGTAGCTCTGCTTGAGTGAATAATCGGGAATTTGTCATATAAGGTTCATTTTATTTGTACCACTGTGTGATTGTAGTAATGCTGCGCCGATGCCAAAATTTGAAGCATCGCACATTGCATAGAATGGTTGATTTGGATCTGGGATTGTGTTTGAAATTAGTTCAGTTAAAAGTTTTTTAATTTCTTCAAATCGTGTTTGATGTTCAGTGGTCCATTCAAAATTATTTTGTTGTCTGAGGATATTATAGATTGGTCTTAAATATAATTGCATTTTGTAGACGTACTTGCTTAAGAAATTTAACATTCCAAGGATTTCTTGGATTTTCTTTTTGTTTGTTGGTGGTTGAAGTTTTTGAATAGCATCAATGCGTGATTTTAATGGAGTGATTGTGTTTCTTTCTATATTATGTCCTAAAAATTTAACTCGTGTTAAAAAGAAGTGTGATTTATTGGGGGCGGCCTTCAGATTTTTGTTCTGAAGTATTTTATGATAGTGTTCTAAAACTGTTAACATTTCTTCTTTTGTCTGTGATTGCATAAAAACATCGTCTAAATAGGTGATTGCGTTTTTCTTAAGTATTAGTGGTCTAAAAATTTTGCTCATAAAAGCTGAAAATGCTGCTGGTCCTATGGATATTCCATAGAATAGGCGGTTGAATTCATATTGTTGATTTCCGATAACAAATTGTGTTAAACGTCGTGATTGTTCATCTAGTGGCATTTGATTGTATGCACTATTCATATCTGCGGTTGTAAAGTATTTTCCGTTTATTTTTGTTAAAATAACTTGTATTGGTTCAATAGGCCAATTGCATTTTGATTCGTCTATTAGTGAATTGAGATATCTAGCGTCTAGAACTATTTTTAATGATTCTCGATTTGCTAGGATTATAACAGGGTTAATAAATGTGTTACCTTTTGGTTGTTCTTCTTTGTTTATTGGTGAGATAATTTTGTATTGTTCTAAAATATCTAGTAATCTATTTACCTTATCGTGTAAATGAATTGGTACTTTACTTGCTCTTTATTTTTGAAAACTGCGTCAGGTTTTAACGTGAGATGTAGTGATGAACTGATTTTCCCAACATCAAATTTTGATGTTGCGTAGACTGTTGAATTTTTTAACAGTTGTTTTGCTAGTTTGTCAAGTTCGATTCGTGTAATTTGCGAGTGTTCAAAGTTAAACATCGTTAAAAATTGTTGTTGTTCTTTTGTGTAATTTGTTATATTGAAAGTTGGTTTAAAATATGGTGTTTTTGTGAAATAATCTGTGTTCCTCTTTTCATTGCTTATTATGTTTTTTATGGATAGTTCCTCGTTAAGAATTGTGGATTGACAAATATCTAATAATTGGAATATATTATTTACGCGGTATGCTATTTCATGTACGGGTGATAAAGTAGCGTTTGTTTCGCAATATCCTAAAAGTCCTAAGGGTAATGTTACTTGATACGGTGTATTGTTATACACATGTAGCAAAATGATGTCTGAATTCGTATTTTTCAAATATTTTATAGATGAAATTGTGATTTTGAAAAACTTATGAATAGGTTTAAACTCAAAGTCTGACATAAAGAGTTGTTGTTTATATTGACTTTTATCATATTGGTGAACTGGTTTTATTGAAAAATTATATATATTTCCTGATAGTGGTTTCAGGTGTTTCCGTTGTTGGTTATAAATTGGATAAAATTTTGAGAAAAATGGTGGTTGTTTATTTAATCTTTGAAAAAATGTTAGAGCTGTATTTTTTGTTTTTTTTTGTACTTATCTTTGATTAGTATTTTACTATTCAAGATGTTGATTGTTGGTATATATTTTGATAAAAATGGTATGCCAATGATATTGTGTTTAATATCAGTGATATGAAATATTTGTTTAAATGGTTTGTTTAGAATTTTATTTTGCTCCATTGTTCTTGTGGGGAGGAGGAATCATTGGACTTTTCCATAATTTACTAATGTTGATCCTTGTGCTATTGCTAGTTTACTAGAGGTTGCAAGAGGCATTAATTTTGGATGTAATGTTTTGATTTCAATTCATCTGGGAATATTAATTATGTTTGATTCTGCTCCTGAATCAATTAAAAAATCAATTTCAAGATCTGGTGGTTGAAATTCTTTGTTTCTTGGACTTTCTAAGAGAAATGGTTTTGTCCAAATTTTTTCTCTGGGTTGTTCTTTTTGTATATTTTGATAAATATGATTTGTGTTTAAACATTTTGTTATGTCATTTTCATTGGGTTTATTTACCTTGTTAATTTCGTTTATTTCTTGTGCAGTTTGTGTAGTATAGATGGGTTCAATATAATAATTGTGAAGAAGTTCCAATTGATTTTCATATATATGTGATGTAAAAGGTTGTTCATATATAATAGGTTCGTAGTCGTTTTCGACTGTTATCATATTTACGGAGATGGTATTTTCTGTATCACTTTCTGTATCTGATGATCCACAGTTTATTTGATTTAGTTGTAGTTCGTTATTTCCTGTGTCATCAATACCTGGGGGTCTGATGTTGTTTCTTCATTTGACTGTACTTGATTAATTTGTCTTTGATGTTTTGGTGTACTACTTCTGTATCGATGTTTAGAATTATTATAATGGTTATTATTCCTATGTGGTGATTGGGAATAATTTCTATATTGATTATTATAACTTGAATTTCGATTTTTTGAATTATTCCGTGATCTGTTTTGATAATTGTCATTTGGTCTGTGATAGTTTTATCTGTTATATGAGTTATTTCTTGATCGATTGTTCGGGTAATTCTGATTTCGATTGTTCGAATAACTTCTATTTCGATTATGTGAATAGTTTCTATTTCTGTTATATGATGAGTTTCGTGATTGATTATTGGAATAGTGTTTTTTTCTTGGGTTTGATTGGGAATTGGATCTAGAAACAAATTGTGTTGCATTTGAATTTGATCTCGTATAATTATTTCGACTATTTGATCGATTATAATGATTTTGTGAAGAATTCTGTGTATTTCTTCGTTCTGGTGATCTTCCTCTATAACTTGAGTTATATGATGATTGATTCCTTGTGTAATTGGTGTTGTTCGGAAGTGGTTTTCCTGAACTGTTGTTGCTGTATACATTTTTGTTTGGTAGATTTTGATCTTTCTTCATATATTGATAGAATGATTTATTTGGTTCTTAATGCTTTTGAGCTTTGTTTTGGTTATCTTGTTGTTTTTGTCTACATTCGGAAATACTATGTCCGTATCGTCGGCAATAATTACACCATTTTTTGAAAGATGGTTTGCCTTTAAAATTTGGGTGTTTTTCATAAATATTTAGTATTTCAGTGATTTTTTCAACTAGGTCTGTATCTGCTTCCTGTATGTTATTTATATGTGTAGTGTTTGTTTCAATTCGATTAACATATTGTAGTTTTAGATTTTCTGTTTCTTCGAGTTTCATTGTGATTTCCGCTTGCTCTAGTTTGTCTACTAGTTTTCAAAAAACTAAATCTGGCTCTCGAATTGAAGAAGGATGAGATGCTCTCTTTTTTATTGCTATTTTCCTTAATTGAGGTGTTAAGGTCATCATTAAAATTTCTGTCATTTTTGTGTTTTTATAGTCATGTGTATTTAATGAATATGCTTTTCGAACTAGTGTTTCGATACGTACTGCTAATTGTTTGATGGTTTCATTTGGTAATCTGCGAATTTCATTACATAAAACACTTTGGTGTTGTTTATTTCTTTCGGAGTCAAACATTTTTGAAAATTCTTGTGTAAATCTTTTCCAGTCTGATTTTATTTCTTTAGGTAAAACTGAAAACCATTTTTGAGCTGCGCCATTTAAGGTTGTTTGTATCAACGCTGTGCGTTGATGTATCCAATTTTGATGTAGTGGCGTATTAATTGGTTCAGGTCCTATATTTAAAATTAAATTTGCTGTTACTGCATTTAAATAATCTTCTATAGGAAATTCAGGGTCTGTTCCTGTGAATACCATTAGTGTCTTAATTGATGTTATTGGTGATCCACCCATGAGGTATGGATTCATTGTCATCTGTAGTGATTCTGCGGCATTTGGCATTTCCGAAAAATTTGAAAGTTGATTTTTTGTTATTTCGTGTTGTTGAAGGTAATATGGGAGTGGTATTTCATTTTGCATTTGAGTTGGTTGATACGAGTGCATAGTCATTGGGTTTTGTGGTTGAATTGGTTGAAAAGATTGTGTATTAGTTGGATTTGGCATATGTATTGGTTGTTGATTTCGTGTATCCGTTGGATTTGGAGAAAAAATTCTATTATATGTATGAGGTCGTCGCGATCCTTGTTTGCGATATTCTTGGGTATATGGTGCAAAAATGTCTGGTTGTAAATAATCATCATCAGATGATAAGTATTCCGTATGATGAGATGCTTGCTTTTTATTTTTATTTTGTTGAAAGAATGGGTAATTTTCACTATGATCCTGTGGAGGATGTGAATTAGTCCGAAAATTTACTGAGTTGGTTGTTGTCATTGGGTTATCCCAATAGTGAGAACATACATGAGTTTTATTAGTTTTTCGTGGGGGGTAGTTTGTTTTTGACGAATGTGCATAATTATAATTGTGTTCTGCAAAAGTGTTTCTTGTGAACGTTCTTCGTGGTTTTGATGGTACTGTCATAGATCTATATGTTTGATAATCCATATGTGAATATTTTGGAGCAACGGAAGTTTTAACGTTCGATTGTAAGGTTACTTGTGCCAGTGAAGTGTTTGTATTTCTTGGTTTTGCTAAATTTGGATGTATTGGTGAAATACTTTGTTGTGTAGTTGTTGTTGTTTGGACAATTTCTTCATTTATGAAATGTGATGGTGTTTGGATATCATGTTGTGTAAGATTCCTAGTTCCATTAAGGTTTTCATTGTGTATGACGGTCGAAATTAAACTGTTATTTCGCGTATCAGGTAAAAATGTATTGTAGTTTAATGGTGTTGCATCAATGGTTAGTGGTACTACTTTTACATAATCTCTTTGGTAAGATATTGTACTTATTGCTTGACTTGAGATTGATTGTGGGATATTTATAAATGTAGGATGAGACCATTCAGGGTCCCAAACGTAGTCTGACTGTTCTGTAATGGCAGTATCATCATTTGGATTTTCAGGTCTGAAATTTTTTCTTGCTTGTGAAATTAAGTCTATATTATGTGTGAAATAATCTATTATAAACCACATGCCAGAATTTTTTGTAAGTCATGTTTTGTGTGTTGTGAAACATCGTCTTTAGTGCAATTTTCTTTGATTATATGTAGAAAAGTTGAAAATAAAGCAATTTCATTTCGTACTTTTGTATGTTTGGATGTTTCAGTTGGTGAGATACTTTGAAATTCTGTTTTTTCTAATATAGAAATATAGGTATATATTATTGCAAAAACTTCGTTAGTGAATGTGGAGTTTGCTCTTTGTGAATTATGATATTGTATGCTTTTAATATATTCTAAGAATACTTTTGAAAATTCTAATTCAAGATCGTCTGTTTGAATTACATATTTACGATGATTCGTATTTGGTGTGCTGAATTCTATGGTGTAGATTCCATATTGTTGTGTTAAATTACATATATCTTTCAGATAATTTTCAATAATTTGTTTTTTGATTTTTACATCTGGGAATTCTGCTTTGTATGGGCTGATTCCGGGTTCAAACAAATTTACGAGTAAATTCTTGCAAAAATCATGTTGCCCTCTATTATCGGGTGCATCTATGAGGAAGGGGTAAACCTCTTCGTCATCTGGACTATCGTCACTTTGAGTGTGGCTCATTTTTTCGTTTAATGACTGTTAATATATAACTATCGATGTGTCTAATTTGTTGAATCCAATTATACAAGTGTCCTGGTTTGTGTTTGTATTGCTTTTTTATTCTTTTTTTTTTCCTCTTTTCGATGAATTTGAAGTTGTTTCTGAATCGGAAAAATATATTTGATCGTGAATGGGACAATTTTTATCAATCGATTCTTTTAATTTGTAGAGTTCATCTAAATTGCTGGCTTCTGATTCTGAAAATGCGTTTCTATTTTTAGAAAATCTTTTTCGTGTGATTTGTCTTTGTTTGTTTATTATTTTTCTTTTTATTGTTAGTCGTTTTGTTCTAATGTATCCAACTGTTTGTGTATGAGGTGTGACGACAAGATCGTATTTTTGGTTATCTATCTCACAGTTGTGTAAAACGATTGTTTGTTTATTTCCTAGATTTTTGAATGACATAAGGCTTAGGATGAGGGATGCAAAAAGTTGTTAGGTGATTTCTATTTTTTTAGACTGTTAGTCCTTACGATTTTTTGGTTAGCTTAACCTGGGTCTTTTTGTTCAGGGTTGGAGAGAAAGGTATATCGATTCCGAAGAATTATTTATTACTTTCTCGTGGCTAGTCTACGCTAAGGTGTTAACTTACTTAATCTTACTTAGGGTAGTGATTGTGTTGAAGGGTTGGAGAATAGTAAATCGATCCACAAGGTTCAGGTATAATTAGAACGCAAGTAATTCGTTAGGTACTATTTTAAACTTACTAAGTCTAAGATCTATCCTGGGTCTGGTAAGAGGAGGGTTCAAGTGAAGGATGAATAACCGAAGTTCTTCACTGTTTATCCTAATTTTAAATGGTTAATTTTGTTGAAAAATTTCTATTAGTCTTGGGTTTTTTGGAAGGGTTGGATAGTGAATCGACGTTTGAGGTCGTTAGACACTTGTTAAGTAGGTGGGGGAGAACTAAATTGTTCTTTTTGATCCAAGGATAGGCCTTGATGATCAGGTTTTAAATTTAATGAAAAAGAAAATTTATTAAGATCCAAGGATAAGCCTTGATGATTTAATTTTAAAATTAAGTGAATATAATTTATTTTGGTTTAAATTTATTTAAGAAAAAAATTTAGTTTTTTAATGATATTAGTGAGCTTATGATTGCTGTTATGTTTAGGTGATGAAGCTGGGACAACAGATGATTTTATGATTACTAACAATTTATTGTCATGCTACTAATTTTTATTTTGATTTTCAATAAATATTTTTCAAACATGTTTTATATAAGACTGCAGAAATTAAGAAAATGATCTGAGATCTTTTTATCAATCGTTATTGTATATTAATAAGTTTGTTTAGCGCGTGAAATGATCATGAAGATTGACTTCAAAATTTTATGTTTGCAAATGAAAATCTAAATTCATTGCTAATAAGATTCTAAATATAAAAGAATTAGAACTATATGGTAAGTTTCTACTTTGTCGTGTGTCGTCTCTTGTTCGAGGTCGTCTTCCAATTCCGGGTAGTTCTGTTATCATTCGGAATATCGGCTCTGATCTATTGAGTCGTAGAGACATTTCGATTAAATTATTATCGTACAACATTTTAAAAATGTTTTGTGTAAATTCTAATCTATTTTTGGTTAAATCTAAGCTATTAAGGTCTTGTTCGAGACTTATGGTCGCACCAGATGAGTTAGGTCCGATGTGGTTGACTCATAGAGAATTTCGGATAGGGTACACCGTCTGCTCGTCACGCTATCTTATTTTCGGCCGGATAGATTCGTGCAACTTCTTAGTCTAATACCGATCCTAATCTTACTCTTATACTTTCTAGTCTCAGGGTGTTTAACTAGTCTCTGCTAGGCTCAATAGATCTAGGGTATACTGGTTTGTTGCGGCTGCTGAAGTTCTCTTGGAGAGACAACTAATTTCTAAGTTAAATTCAAATCTCTCTGGTGCTGAAATTACAAGTCATTTCAGCACTTACAAATAAGTGGGTTGTTAGTTAGATGGATCATGATTGGTTAATATTAAATACTTTACAGTGGTAAAATATCTAATTTATCCAACCATAAAATGTAGTTTAGATCAGGTTCCACCCATCCGGGTTTTACAGAGTTTTTTAGAATTATCTTTCTGCAATTCAAAGGATGGATGATGAACGTTGGTATTTGGCGAACATCGTATTCTTG
Organism: Symsagittifera roscoffensis; assembly: GCF_963678635.1. NCBI lineage: Eukaryota > Metazoa > Xenacoelomorpha > Acoela > Convolutidae > Symsagittifera > Symsagittifera roscoffensis. The sequence goes on from NC_087064.1 coordinate 56,590,350, forward strand.
TCCAGTTCCTCTTGTTAGAGAAGTTCCAGGACGCTGGAGTTAGGGGCATCAATCGTTGTGTCTTCTTGTGACAACGACTGTGTTTCCCAACGAAATCAATTTGATTTCAAAATGGTTTGCTATGACGGGTTTTTCTGTATTATGTAGAGAACTTGTTTTGTGTTCAACCTCGTCTGGGAATGGTGTGGAGATTGTGCGTGGAGGGGATGCCTTGTAACTCGGATCTGTACGTATACTTGAACATCGAGGTGGTCATTGGTCTAGTTCAATGAAGTCCTTTTCTGCGAAGTCAAGTCGTGCTCTAAATCCTTTGAGTTGTGATTGTGGACGGCATATCGGTTGTGGTTAGCCATTCTTGTTCGAGTGTAGTGGGGTCATTTTGTCTTTGGATGTTCGTCTTGATGGTGTTGAGTGGTATCTAATTAATAACGAAAGTCGTTAAAAAACCAAAACAAATCACAATATTCCCCATTTTTTTTAAAATCTACAATCAAACTAACACGAATTCGATATACAATTTCCCCCTTAAAAATAGGATGGACAAAATTTACAAACTGCATATGAACATCAATAAAACAAAACAGAAAGAATTTATTATCTACAACTGAGTTTGGTATGTGCAGGCCTGAACAAAATGAATGCATTTACAGAATTTACATTATGGTAAGAAAAATCTAATCTACGAAAAGAACTCCTGGCATAAAGATATTCAAACTACCTTAAAATACAACAGTAAATTTTTTTAATGAGAAAAAAATTTTGACGTAGCAGAGAGTTTTAATTGAAGTTTGAGTCGAAGTCTTCTATTCTAGTGTGTTTCCCAATTTCGTGTCCATGGTTGATCAAATCTCGCTCACGTTGTCTATACCTCTCTCGTTAGTTGTTTTTCTTGGCTGAATCCCAGAGGTTGTTCCAACGGGAGAATTGGTCAAAATTGGCTCTAAGGAAGCAGAATGTGCTCTTCCGATGGTATTGACTTGGAGGAAGACCAAATTAGCATTATCTCAGCTAATAGCTTAGGTTCCATGGAAAAATTTGTTAAAGGGATCAAGGAATCTGGAGGTGGAACGTTCTGGAGGGCTGACGGCTGTGGGGCTGCCATCCGAAACTATGACCATGGAATCACGAGATCCCATTTCATATACCCCATCCACAAGTCTGCGTTCTCCAAAAACATTGGGGGGTCTGGAGGACCTTGGTGGAATGGAGATAGGAGAAAGCTCCCCTCCGGTGGGCTGTCTAACTAGATAGAGTCCGAGTCCGTTCCTCTAAGTTCTGATTGTCCAGTTTTAGTGCTAAGTGTGTTGGTGAGCAGAGTTTGTCCGAGTCTGTCTCAACGCCTGTAATACTCATGTCAAGGTTAATATCTTTGTGTATATGTTGACAAAAAAAGTTCGAAACTTCGTCGAAGTAATAGTCATTAGCCGAATCGAAGAATTAGTCTTCAGAGAAGAAGAGAAATATAAATACTTTTGAGGTGACTCGGGGATTACGACTATTTCTGCTGGCAGCAGAATGGTGCTTGAAATTGAGACCGAACTGCTTGAGCACGCTTTCTTCCGAAATGGTGTTGTCCCTGAGGCTCTTTTAGCTGGAGTTTTTTCCTTTTTCCGGCTAAGCTAGGTAAAAATTTGGAACCGAATAGGAAAATTCGGAGTGGATTTTAAAAAAGGACTTAAATTCACATAGTTATTCTTGTTGGTTGCATTTACTGAAAACAAGTTTGTGAAAAATTTCATTCTCACTTTGGAAAGAACTTCGAGCCTATTGTTTTAACGGGGTTGTTACCCTTTAAATTCAAACTTTTTATTGAATTAATAATTTTAATATTGAGGGCAACAGCATAAATGAACGATTTTACTTTGTGAGTGACATTAAGTTATTTTTAACGGGTGCGTGGCCGTGCCATGTTCAAAATTTTTTTTAATCAGCAAGAGTGAGAAGAAATGTTACGATGAAATGACGTAAGTAGTCAGAAAAGAAATTTTATCTAGAACACTCCTCATAGTGCAGTTTTTGTGAAAATTTTAGAAAGCAGTGAAATGTAGTATAATGCCATTTATGACACGCAGTGAGTTGAGGTGACGTAGATAAAACTTCACTCTCTAATGCAATTTGTAAATTGATTATAAGAAACTGTATCACCCGGAGTTATGCCTTCAAAAGGGACATTGAAGGGGACTGTCCGGGGAGTATGAGCCATTCCCCCGGATTGGCACAGTTGAACCCTCCGACGAGAACAAAACGAGCGTAAATGACGTTAAAGATGAATTCGTGGTGAAAAGGAGGGTCGGAATGCTCTGGAGTTTTAAATTTTAAAATTTCGCTTCTCAACAGATTGATTATTTCCCAGAAATGTATAAAACGGCCATTTTGACCAGAAAACGGGATAAAAACACAACGAACCAGAACGCACGATAAGACACTTAACTGAAGCAGATAGGAAGAAAGGAGGCTTCAGTGGGACAGCCGGAGCGGACACGTACCCTCCCGTGCCACGAGATTGAGGAGATATGATCGTTATCTCAGGAGGAGAGCGGAATAATAGGCCATTGCCCAGAGACTCAATAGACTGTAATACACGCTTTTTAGCTACTGTGATGCCACGAATAGCTGAAATTACTCCAATTTTATGTTGTTTTTCAGAGCATGAGTAGCTTGAAAGAAGTAAAGTCAACCATCCCCAATGGATTTAGTATATAACTGACACTAAAACCTAGTAAGTATTGGTTTCCGAGCCGTGTTCTCAATAGTAATCACGCAGTCTCGGAATCCGAGAACCAGTTATTTTTGCATGTAAGCGAAAGCTGATCAAAATTCGTTTGACTGATGGCCTAACAATGGTAGCTTTTTACGTAGCCCTAAGCAGACCAGAAAACTAACTGGCTAGGGCAGATTGTGAAAAACGAGTAGAATTAAGATAACTGCCGCCTGCCAGTCGTCACTAGGTGCTTTTTCTACGCTCCGTCACTACGAAAGTTACAAACAATATCATGCAAAGCAAGCTTTACTTCCTCGTTTCTCTGGACACTACCGACAAAGCTGCAGTGGATTTGGCGCTGTTATTGGTCGTGCTGCTATACCGTTTGCACAACGGTTTATTCTCTCGGCTGCGAAAAAAAACGGACAGAGAATTATTGATGAGTGTAGCGCCTGAACTGATTGATGTTGCAATGTAAAAGAAGTCTCCTAGGCAAAAATCGAAAAATATTGTCACAAAAACTGCAAGAAAACAACTCGGTGGTAGTAGAAGTCGACGAAAGACACCAATGAATGGATTACGTAGAAGCAAGTCAGTAGGAGCTCGAAAAAAACTATCATTCCAAGAAAAAGCAAACCAGCGAGAAATAGAGCAGATTTTTTCTAAATGATAAAAAGTGATCGCTAATTTGTTACCCATTAAAGCTACACATAGTTCTCTGGAATTGTTTGAACCGCAACCTCTTACGTCTACTTTTGAAAAAGCTTTTGATCAAAAAAATGGACTGTCTATTCACCTAATTTGCTTTAGTTTGAAATCACAGGTGATGTAACATTTTTGTTGACCTGCAAAAAACCTACCTGAAATACGATGCAAAGTAACGCAAGCAAATGGAGCTGATCTGAGATACAGCAACACTGATCCTACTGGGTCTGGTTCACGGTTCCTCATAAACAACTCCCTGTATTCCCTCTTATCTGACTGTACCGTCTCTTCTCTAATGGACTCAAAATTTTAAACGCCAATGGTAATTTTGTGCATGAAAACTTTTTGGGACAGAATTTTCTAACGGCAAAGGAGCCAAGGAGTCATGGCTCAAGTGTCAGAGATATCGTTTTGAGCATGTGCTCTCTGGAATTACATTTATTTTTCTCAAAATTCCTGCAAACTACCCATATCAAGAAGTATTTACCAAAACATTTCTTGCAAGAGCTGGTCAGCGCAGCTGGCAACAAGAAGATATTTTTGCTCGTGAACTGGTGAGACAATTTATAATAGCAATGAAGATTTTAAACGCATTTCTTGAAACAAACTGAACAAATCCTTTTCATTATCAAAAGTTTGGATGGGAACAGATATCTTTGAGACGGAACGGTTTACCAATAGCAAATACACAAACTAGTACAGAAGATCATAAACGTTTCTTCTTCAACACACTGTTAGCGCTGGGTTTGTTGCACTACGGACTGGGAATCATTCTGGATAACTATCAGCAGCACTTTATTATGTGTTTCGATCTCACATGCACACAGCAAGCAACTCATTACTTCTTGCATCCAGAACGTTTAAACGGCTCAATTTCACTCGCGATTCAATTATCAATTGCTTTGACAGCAAACATGGAAATTTTTTTTTTGGTGTATACGCTCATCCAATGTTTTTACTACATCCGACCGCAAAGTTACAAAGAACGTCCTTCCAATTTCGACAGTCTGAAAATGGATTAAATCTAAATGCATGATCTCATTCAGAATTGTAAACATCACAAATTTGAAATATAGGTTTCTTGAATTATTTGCAGCCAAAAATTTTCTACCTCACATCCCAAGCACTTTCATTATGATTCTGAACACTTCAAAATCAGATACTCCGGAAAGACATTGGACTGTTATTTGCAGTAGAACAAATTTTTACACTTTGCTGAATCTCTCGGTCTTTTTCTTTGGCAGTACACCAATATGTTTAAACGATTGAACGAAAATTTCCATCAGGTCACTGAACTGATGACAAATTTCACCGTGCAAGATTCAAACTCTACCATGCGCGGTTCTTTTTTTTTATATTGCACATTAGATTTACGATAAATGTTTTAATGGTGATGCTTTGATTTTGCTTTCATAAATAATCATGCTTTCAAACATTTTCCTTTAACTATCGATTTAATATGGCTTAATTCTTTTTTTTTTTAATTTCGTTTTGAACGCTTTTAGTAATTGACATTTTAAACCAATTGTTAACTGATTAGCAATATTCCGAGAAGTTAGGCTACTATCAAAGAAAAAAAACATGAAATCGTTTTTTTACCATACCGGCAACTGGGGCCTCCTTTCAGTACAATTCCAGACGGGTTCCGAAACGCCGCCTTTCGGCTGAGAGTCGAGCGCCATGCGTTTTGCTCGACTCGTAACTCAAGAAAAAAATTTTCTTCAATTATGTAGCAACAAGTTAGGTACAATTTTAACAACTTTTATACAAAAAAAACAGATCAAACATAAACAATACTTGAGCGTTTCCTATCCCAATTGCTTTTTCGGTAAACAAATATTTAATTCTACATGACTGTTTTTGTATTTATTTCAACCAACTTATCAATGAAATTAGTCTTCCGATTTCATATACATCAATCATTCTATTTTGAATCATTTTCTAACACACAAGCCTTCTCATTAACTGCTAATTCTAAACAATTAACTGATTTTCTTCAAAATAATCCGGTTTTCTTAAAAACTGTTAACTGAATATTATCCAATTGTTATCTGGAGTGGTTTTGAAAATTTTTATATTGGAAGTGACACCAAACTGTTTTTGACACCTTTAAACGACCCTTGTCTTAGAAGATTGTGTAGTTTAATCATTTCTTTTCAAAACTATTCTCACTAAGACCATTGAGTTTGTAGAAACATTTGAAGAACCAACTCGCAAAGATCTTCAACCGCAAAACGCATTGCAAATTTCTTGTTCACTTGGAATACAACATAGCTTGCCGAGCTATTGGAGACAAAAATAAATAAAATATCGCCTCAATGCATAGAATGATTTTGTTTTTTCAACCAACACAATTTTTCATAAGGATAATAAGACATTAAAATTATACATAGAGATCTTTAGTGATCATTAATTTTACATAGGAATCATTTGGTATAAAAACAATTCAAAAAAGATTATTAGGCGTAAATATTTTACAAAGGGAATATGAGGGATAAATATTTTACATAGGGATCATTAGGGATAATCTATTGCCAATGATCCCTAAAAACATCAAATCCCCGCCCCCGAAACCAGTGTCGTATATCTATATTTATATTGCGCTTAAACAATTTTTTTTTCTGCTCAAATGAGTTCAGTGTAAAGTTTTATCGGCTTATTGACCTATTTTTGATTCACTTCACTGGACGTCATTTGGGCGTTTTGAGGGCGAGGGGGACTTTTCATGGGTCTTAAGTCTGATTTACTTTCTTGCGACTTAAAAGGTTTCTGCCAAGGTATTTTCGGCTCTGATACTGCCTGATAAACCATCTTCCGATGCTTATCTCTTTTTATATTGTCTCGGTATGTTTTTCTTTCAAAATTAGCTTCATTCGACCTCGAACAAATTGTCAAACTGTACCTAACAAAATAACACTGGAATTACTTCTACAAAGATTACTCTGAAGTAAAGTTATGTTCCTGGGCTATTAGCTGCAACTGTGGACATGGCAACCCGGTGCAGAAAGTCAGCTCAGACGTCAAATGATGGGTGCATAACCTTGAGTAAAACACAGAAGCCTAAACTCTCCCTCTCTCTCTCCCATTCATTATGATAGATCTAGTTTTTTCGATTTTTCATTTTTTTTGTGTGTTGTATCGCAAGTGGTGCGAAACTCAGCTTCGCCTCTGTGTTGAGAGTCTGACATTTTAAATAAATTTTCCTAATATTTAGCAGAAGTTTACTTTTTTACGGTAATCAGAAGGTCAAAAGTATCATAGTAACCGAGGTTACAATCAGGAGTCCCTTCATCACGTATTCCAGTCAAAATCTTTGGAACTTTCTAGATATGGAAATTATAATGATAAAAAAAGATGACAAGTGTTGAAGTCCTTATCAATTAAAATCGATACGGGTTACGTTTCTTCAATAAGAACACGCAACTTGACACGACAAAATATAATATACATGTGTTACAATTAAAAAATTTCGTCGAATTTTTTTTTTTTCATTTTTTGTTCCGAGTACACCAGCGGCGTTCTCAATCTGTATTGCCAGGTAGATTCTCTGTTTTAAAATTCTGCCTGCTTTGGGTTCCTCAGTGCATATGCTTAGGTTTTTACCTCTTACAAAATTGCTCAAAAAAAATTCCGCGCCCTGAATCTCAAAAGCTAGTGCTGAAAAATATATCCATCATCTGATCTTTAGACTTGTCATTTTTTTTGCTCATCCGCTTCATTGGAAGCGGTACAAGGGTTACAAGCAGACCCGGCATTAATCCTACAAGGAGCTAGGAATCTACTACCGTTACATCCCACAAGAGCTGTCTACCAACAGCCAATGGAACGAGCGTCAAACCGTCTGGTCGCTTCCGATCAGTCCTCTAGAGGTGTCATGATTCTAAAACAGACGGAATGTGAGCAGAATATAAACTCTGTTTTATAAAAGCATTCAGGTTCGAATGCCTAGAGAATCTATCTGCACTTTTTAGGCAAAAAAGACCATGCCAACCATCCTGGGTAACGTCTTTTCCGCACACGCATTTATGCCGTTTGCATATTTTTGAGGCTAATCGAAGTCCTACCGCAATTCGGAGTTGTTGATTTGACAGTTTTAACCTTAATTTTTTGCACGGGATGACGTTCAACCATTGGGAACCAAAATCTATCTTGTAACGCGTTGAATCTTTTTAAATCCGTATGTTTGAGTCGTAAAATCAAGTCTGTAATTTCGCTGTCAAAAATTCGCTCTGTTCATTTTTTTTGGATTAAATGTTCCGGAGCCATTTCATTTTTTTCAAGTTCAAACCACCGTTTAAGCGCATCGTCATAGGTTCCACCCACATGCTCAATACCAAAGATTTCGCTCAAGGCATTTTTTGCTCCTTCTGCTGTGGCTAAGAAAGCGGGTAAATCGAGTAGACGAGCGGAAGAAACGCCCAAGCCTCCTTTGGCTGCCGGGAAAAATGCTTGTGAAAACTGGTTATCATCCATTTTTCCAATTAGTGACCTTGCATAGCAAACTTTTTAGTAATTTGTTGTAGTGTTCCAGAAAATCATTTTACAAAAAACAAGGGCTCGTACGCAAAAACATAGAAGTTTTGTTATGCTAAAGCGTTTTTTCAAGAGTTAAAAACCATAATGGGCGTCTAGTTTGTCAATGACATCCGAGATTTTTTCAAGCTTCTTAATTTTTTTGTCTAGCAATTTTTTTGGCAAAGTTCGCCGATTGGAGATCCTAAAAAGAGGAGTTCTTCTTTTGTTTTTTTCTTTTATTTTTGGGCATTTTTTTCAAAATTGTGTTAAAATTGAATTACACTGTTTATTTCTAGTCGTCCCAAAAAACAAAGTTCGCACTTCTCAGTGTTCAAGCTCAGGCCGTAAATTTGTTCCGATTTCAGAATGTTTTTAGGGTCCCGGAGTACTACCTTTTAGTCGTCGGCTAAATTTCCATCATCTAATTACCAGATGTTAATTTTCGACTCCAACTGTTTGATTAGTGACTGAATTGTTTCCGCAAAAAGGGGTGGGGCTTCAGGATCACCTTGCTGAGTTCTGTCTTCTGGCATTATGAAAGAGCTTCCGTAAAAAAGGCAACTAGGTTTACTATATGCGCAATGGGTGTAATTGTACAATTCGGGGAGATTTAATTAAACATCATTCAGGATTGTTTCTCTATTTAGAGAGTTAGAGGCATTCTTAAAATCTAGTTTTAAAAGAACAGTGCATTTTGGATTGCCGTCGCGTTCAATTAGGTTTCGAAACGAATGTGCAGCAATTTCTGCTCCTGGTTTGGTACCGCATCGTACCTGTACGTTTTCGAAAACATTTTGTCGCTCGGAGAGGGCCTTGCTTCTAGCGCAATTGGACGCAATACGTCTCAGCGTGTTGCCTAAGGCATTCGGTCTCAACCCTCCGTCTATCTTTGTGCGGGCGATAAGCTTTGCGCCAAAAAAGAAAGGTCTTGGGGGTTCGGGTATTTTTCCATCTCCAATGAGGTTAATCAGCTTAGTAAGCGATTTCAAAATTAAGTCCTACACTGCCAGTCGACTTACTAAAAAAATCTTTAAAAATTTGAGGAACTATTTTATCAGGACCTTCAGCTGATCCGTTCAGAAAGGACATAATCGCTTTGTATAGGTCAAAATCGGTTACAAAAAGCTATCTAAATTTTCTGGGTTTGGAGCTGCAAATTTGGCTCGCTTAGGGTGCTTAGACATTAATTTTTGATAGTTATCAGTTGAAAAAGGAGCAGTTTTGTCATCCGAAGCAGCAAGCCTTATTCCTCCCTTTACATTTCCTTCATCGAGCTTACTATTTATTAGCTTTATTCTCTGCTCGAGGTCACTCAGAGGCGGACTTGAAACTTGGGGATGGGGTTTTTGAAGTGACACGTCATTTGCTCGATTTTTTTTTTTATCAAAGAGCTCATGCTTGTGGTCTTTTTGTGTCCACTTCTTTTCGGTTGCTCCAAAAAAAACAAGAACGACGTTAAATAGACTTTCTTTCAGAACAAGAACAGACTTTCTTTCGGGACGACAACAGAGAGTGGTAATCAACAATTCAAGATCCTCATGGCAACCAGTAAAAAGTGGGATACCCCAGGGTTCAGTACTCGGCCCAGTACTGTTTTTGATTTACATCAGCACAATGCCGGACAAAATAGCGTCAAAAATATATCTGTTTGCAGACGATGCGAAATTATACCGTCAAATTGAAGACAAATTGGATGTAACACGCATACGTGAAGATTTACAATCACTAGAAACTTGGTCAGGCCAAAGTCTTTTGTCCTTTAATATCGAAAAATGTGTTCACATGACAATAGGAAACAAGAAATTGGATATGGAGAGGATTTATAAAATCAATGGCGAAAACATTAAGGAAGTGCAACTCGAAAAAGACCTGGGTATCTGGCTTGACAACAAACTGACATTCGAAACACACATCACTAAAAAAGCCAATCAGGCATACGGCATGATATCAGTAATTAAGAAAAACTTCTCTAAATTCACGAAACAAGTATTTTTAAACATCTACGAATGCTTGATACGGCCACACGTTGAATTTGCGAACTTAATCTGGCACCCAAGACTGATCAAGCATCAAAAGATCTTAGAAAACGTACAAAGAAGAGCGACGCGTCTAGTTAGTGGTATGAAAAATCTATCCTATTACGAACGCCTTAAAGAACTGAATCTATCATCGCTGGAATACAGAAGGAAAAGAGGGACAATGATAGAAATGTACAAAATCTGCTATGGTTTGTATGAGAGGAATGCCACTGCGGGACTATTCGAGCGGAATGATAGGGATTCTAGAGGTAACTGTGACATTCGACCAGAATGTGCCAAAATGCAGATTCGGCGATTTCGAATTTTTAGCAGCGAACCTTCCGAATTGGCGATTTAGAAGGAATAAGAACGTTATTCGAACGATTGGACAAATCGTGAAGGCCGAAGGATTCGGAAATCCCTAAACTTTAAATTTTCGAATTGATGACGTAACAATTCTCGGAAACGTCAAAAACGGCCTTTTGGCAGAAAAACTGAAAAGCAACACAACAACGATAGTTGCGCTGACGAAAACAACGAAGATTGTGATAGAAAAACCACAGAGAGAAACAGAAGTAACAGAGACCGCTCCAAGTTGCAACTATTGTGTCGCTACAATAGTTGCAAGGCAGTTGCTAACAACAGTGAGGGGTGGAAACCAGCCCTCCGGGTTATAGAGAAATCAAGCTTAACGTGCTTGAATCAGTGGATTCGAGAACCAGGAGGGGTTTCGGGACTGAAACTTTTATCGTTTTATATGAACTTTTAGCTTCCCTATTATGTCCTGAATTGAATTTAATTAACATCCGAATTCATTCTACTAAGATGAGAAGCTAGGAGTTGGGGGAAAGGGTTGATCCATCTTCGATGGAGATGATGATTTTTATCTACTGAAAAAAAACAATAATAATTCAATAAGTAGTAGTAGCCCTGTTTTTAGGAGTGACCTCGTGGTCTGGGGATACTGAAACCCAGCCATGAGCTCACTATTTCTGCATGTAATTAAGTTAATTTGAGTGTTTTGACCGAAGCCGAAAGCAGTAACGTTTTTGTCGACCCGATGTTAGAAAGACCACCGGAAGTACTGGCTTGGTAGAGACGGTTAAAAGCATGCAAAGCTCTGTTTAGACGTTAGCCAGTCGTCTTAGGACTTAGTTTTGTTCTCCGTCGATATGTATCTTCCGGGCGAATGTTACATACATGTTTTTATGGCGCTCCTGGGTGTTATTCTTTTTTAACATCATGACCGGCAGAACCGTTAACGAGCACTCCGCGCCGAACGAATGCTCACATTCACGCCCTTAATAGGCCTAATCCGCGGGGACGGAAGGGTAGTTTGGAACGCGGAAGCCTTCCGGATTACCGTGAATAGCTTTTTAAACTAGTTAAGACCGAAAATTCACGAATCAGGAAGGTTGGGGGGATCGGCCATCCCCTCGTTCCCTGAGAGGTTTGTGACCCAAAACACTTAAAGATATACATAACACCAAACCAAAAGTAGTATAGTAACCAAGAAAAACAAAAAACATAAAAAATAAGCGAAAAAACCAAAAACAGTAAAAAGTAAAAAAATCAGTAGAAATCATCTCCCCAGACAAGATGTGATCCGACCCTCCCGTTTGTTGTTGATAGATATTTTGTTTTTACAGGCATTTATATCAGTCAGGATTGTTACGATCAATTTTGTGGCCCGTTTGTGAGGCTTGTACTGTAGGGTTATTTGAGCATTTAAGCACGTTAATGATAAATTGCGCTCAATCCGGAAGGGTCAGCTGATTTGAGCTCAATCCGGAGGGGTCTTGGGAGAAGACTGATCCGGCAAGCAGTACAAGGAACAAGAAGAAGGGGCTCAACGACAACAACAATCGACTGTTGGGTATCGTTAACGAGTTTTGTATCCCTTTTGGTACAAAAATTAAAATAGTAATCTGTGGGGGGCTCGACAGTGCTGCACTGTAGTGACCCTTCACCGAACTGCGAATATCCGAGTTAAGCACCTTAATTCGGATATTAAACAAACCCGGAGGGGTATAGTATTACTAATAATATTACTTATATAGCCTATATTAATACTCCTATATCGTTTTTCAGTGAAAAACACAGAAAGCAGACCGGTTTTTAGGGTCAAAATAGCGATATTTTGATCCCCCCACAAATCGCGATTTTTGAGATATCGATATTTTTGAAACGGAAAAAAGCGCTAAATTAGTGTGTTACATCGTAACTGCACTACTATAATAGATAGAACCGGTTAAGTTTAGTTCGGAATTGGTTGGAACTATTTTGGTACCGAAAACCAAATTTTCGCTATTTTTGATAGTACAAAACACTATAAAATCAGACAATTTTTTGAAATTTTTGAGTTAGAACAGTAAAAATAGTTGTTCGGATAACGTCCACTAGTGAATCTACAAGTTTTAAAACCCGCTTTCCGAAAACCTTCCGGGTTGCAGAGAAATCGAACTTAACGTGTTTGATTTGGTGGATTCATCAATCCGGAGGGGTCCAGGTAGCATAGTTTTTCGCAAATTTTTTCTACTAAGGCGTTTTAGATCGGGTCTTTTGCATTGAACTAGAAGAGTATAGGCCTTCTGAGCTCGGATCAATAAATTTTAGGTCGAAAAGAACAGAATTGCGGAAAAAGTTAGGCGGAACCTATAAGAGATAAATTTTTTGACTTTAGAAAAAAGACGTTTTGGTTAATAACTTTGGAACTTCTGAACAGATCCAGTTGATCTTGGTACCAATAGATCAGAAATTAGCTGAGCTTACTGATAGGGACAAAAGTTTTTCGAAGAAAGAAGCGTGAAAAGTTTTTGAAATTGTTTTTAGCAAATTCACCAATTTGAAGGGGTAGACCCTTCACGTTTTATAAATTTTTTTAGGAAAGCCCTTACACCCCTACCAAAAGGTAACAGCTGTTGAATAAAGTAACTTTAGGCTGTTCTAGACAAAAAGGGAGGGCTAAAGGCACAGGAAATCCTTAATCGAGCCGAAGTTGGGCTAGCAATAAGACCCTTCACCGTTAGCGTGAATTGTCAAATAAGAGGCTTAACTTCAATCCGGAAGGGTCTAGGAAAGCAGTACATACCCTTCCTAGTTAATTGAAACAGCAAAGTCGCATCGGAGAACGTATCCGAAGGGGTATAGGTTGAAAGAAGGAAATCTCCGAAAAGCTACTATTACAAACCAAAGGGCTCCCAATCCGGAGGGGTCTTATATTTGCTAATTCTGAGGGGTCCCAATCAGGAGGGGTCTTATATTTGCCAATCCGGAGGGGTCTTATATTTGCTAATTCAGAGGGGTCCCAATCCCGAGGGGTCTTATATCTACTAACTCAGAGGGGTCCCAATCCGGAGGGCTCTAAATTTTGTTAGTCCGGAAGGGTCCTGTATATATAATTTTTCTCTTTCCCAATCCGGAGGGGTTTTATTTTAATAAAGGACTTAGATAAACGGAAGAAAGATTAAAGTGAGAGGTATTAGGTTATTAGCAGACGGGCTAGGAATCAGTGACTGCACTGGTAACTTGCCTTTCAATAAAAACCAGACCAAACAAAACAGGTCCGAACTCGGATATTCGCGACACTAAGTCTAAACTAAAGAGAGCGTAATTCATTGGTGTGGATTGACACCCAATGCGTTTTTTTTTGAAAAATGACTGCCCTGAGGATTTTAGTAGGTCTAGCTCGGGCAGTCCGAAGGCAGATAGGTAACACAGTACTCGGTGGGTGCAATAGACGCCCACTTGAGAAAATTACTGCCTTCAAAGTTTTGTCCGTTTGGTGCAGCACCAAGCAGGTAAAGCTTTTTCTTTAAAAAATAAGTTCGACTATTGTACTGCGACCAACTAAAAGTACAATACACATACGTTTTTTTATAGAGATAATCATATTCTGTCATTATATATATTTTTTTGTTTTTGATTTTAAATCAACATAATTTGTGCTTGATTGGGTAGTGAGTACACTATCTTTTAAATTGACTGATAACATCATATTGTGCTAGTTCTCAAATCTTACGACCGATACTCGGTTAGTGTGAATTAATTATATAAAAAAATGTACTCTGATAACATACAGGGATTCGTGGTCACTATTTAATAGAATCTTGTGAAATTTATTGTGTTGTGTCATTATTTTTGGTAGTCAAACTATAAGGTCAATAGCAATCGAATTAAGTGTATAGGCATTAACAAGTGACAAATTGAGAATGAGTCTAGACAAGTCAAGGATACCTAATCGAGGTAATAGCTCTAGGAAATTCATACCTAAAAAGCAAAGAAGAACAATGACCGATCCTTTCGTGGATTGGATCAAACGAGCCCGGACCGACAAAGGGGAGACGGTTTCAGGCAGAATGGTTAAAACAAGGAGTCAGAAGACCTCAAAAGAGCGAAAAGAACTGTTAGAAGTGGAAGTCAATACGGACCATGCCATGAACGACAACCAGGAAGTACATGGACTGGAAGGGAGAGGCAGTATGCTGGCGAGTGAATCTACTCCGGTGGAACAAGGCCATGATTTTGCCACTTCCACCGGGACATTGGATCGAGAGGAGATGTCGGAACTGTCCGACATCTCAACTGAAACAGAGGCAACTAGAAAATCTCCAACAGACAACACTATGATGGCAGGCGGAACTGAGAAACAAACAACGTCATCATCGTTCTCAGAAAGAATGAGGAACACCTTAGGAAACATCTTTCCATTCACCATGGGAGGGGTCGCAGGAAATGAAGGTGAATCCCAGGAGGAGGAGGAGGACGAAGAAGAGCAAGTGGATTTTGGATCTCAAGGCAGCCTCAATAGTTCGACCCAGGAGAATGAGGCATACGTCGAAAAAGAGACATGGACAAATTTGGTGTGGTGAGAACGATAAGCAAGGAGATAAACACACCGGGCTAGTCGAGAGGCTTCGCGATTATGACAAATTCAGAGCTGCAAACTGGGGAGAGTAGAGACAGAGGGCTAGGCAATGCATTGGCGGATCCCGATGTGGATAATGAAAAGACGTCGAGGCAGAGAGTCAAGGCCCGAATCTCGACCAGCACAAAGCTACCTGGGACCGACAGGGTTACACCGCCACTAGTGACGCCACTCGTGGATAACGGGGCAGCACTAGAAGAAGCCTTGAACAACATAGTAGACAGTTTAGGAGAACAAAATGAACAGATGTCCATAAGAATGAGTGAACTAGAAAGGGCAGTTCACATTGAAAGAGAAAGTCTGCGGGAAGAAATAAACTGCAATAGACAAGAAGTTGGTAGGAGCAAAAAACGCTTGAAAGAAAGTACGGACGAGCATATGGCGAAGAATTTGTCGCGAATGACAAGAGAAGCGGAACAGCGAGAGTTACGCTTAAGAGACGAAATGGAGAAGTTAAGAATTCAGCAAGAGCAGTCTCTTGGGACTCTTGACACAAAGATAGACGCGATGATGGAGAGGCGAACTCAGGCTATCATGGATAGGTTGGAGGAGCTACTAGGCAGAAAAAATGGACCAAAAGAAGGGGAACCGAACTCGGGAGGTCCCAGCAGGGAGCCGAAGGTGAACTTCAATGACCATCAAAGGAGGAGGACATATGGATCCACTAGAGGTAGGGGCAGTTCATCAGGCTATGCCAAAAGGGATAATAGAACATGGGGCCCGAACAGTAGAGCAAGTTCATCGGGGAACACACAGACCTCTAACGAACGACCGACGCAAGGCACACATGCGACTGGGAGAAGTGATTCCGGTAACAGGAGACATGCGAGCCCAGAGAGGAGTGATGTGGGCCAAGGGGGAAACTCTTACGGCGATTCGGATTGCAGGAATGCACCGAATACAGAGCCTTTGACAAGGTGTGAGGACACTCAGGCGGGACACTCAAGGGATGCTACGGCAATGGCCACAGCCTTTGAACCCCGAAACAGGTCCTTGGAGACATTCCTTACAAGGTTATCCAAAACCAATGAACGCAGTGAGAAGTCCAGAAGAGTTTTTAAGAAACCAAGATGCTATAAAGATGAATCTGATGGCTGTATTGATACCTGGATAGAGGTAATGAAACTGCATTTCGAGGAAGAGGACTTGTCGGAGAGACAGGAATGCAGTGCGCTTACCAGTAACTTGGAAGGGACAGCCCTGAACTGTGTCATGGCAAAGAAGCAACATCAGCGTGACACAGCCGAGAAAATCTTCGAAATCTTGTTAAACCGTTTTGGATCAGGGGTGCAGGGACACCAAGCGATGATGCGCTTCGAGAAACGGAGGCAAAGAGAAGACGAAACGATAGATAAGTTTCTCGACGACTTGGAAATGCTAAGAAGACGCAGCCAACCGGATGAGTCAAACCGGAGAATGAACCTGGCAGTAGCCTCAAAATTCATCGATGGTGTGAAGAATGATGAACTTCGAACAATGCTAGCAACGCATTACACACCACTATCAACCAATGCGCCAACACCAGAGGAGTTGAGGCTCAAGTCAAAAGAGTATCTTTTGTTGAAACCTCCTTCGAGATCTGGATACTACAAAAACAACTATGGCAATTTTAACAACGGACCAGCAAACCAAGGGAACAACTGGTACAAACCGAGGGATTATATGGACAAGAGACGCTCTTGTGCCAATTGCAGTTCAACGGACCATCATGTGTCAGCATGCCCAACTTACAAACAAGGCATGAAAGCAATAGGCTTTAGCCTCGAGGACGAAGATGCGTCAGAAGTTGACCATGAGGATTTCATGAGAGGAGTAATTGCAAAATTCGGCCCGAGGTGTTTCTTTTGCAACTTGGAAGGTCATTTTAAATCAGATTGTCCACAATTCTGGGATGCAGTGGCAGACATCAAGCATCCAAGGCATGAGGAAGCTTTATCAGGAGTGAAAGCCAGCAAGGCTCGCCTGTTGAGTGAAGCGGAGGCGCGCAGAAAAGACAAACCGCAAGAGCTGGCAACGAAGAAAATGCAAGCGGTAACTGAAGAGACATGTGAACCAGAACCAGTGACTGCGGCCGATGACTTCAAGATTGATTATAGGGCAGCCGCAAGGGATGCTCTAAATAGAGTGCAGCAGGAACTGGTGACGAAAGAGATCGAACAAAAAGTGAAACTCGAATTGGAAAATGAGAAACTTCAGGAACAACTGATAACCTTCGAAGCAACGGAGGTTGAGGAGACCAAAGCACCAAGCAGTTTGAGCATGAAATTTAATGTGATCTCCGGTCAGAGGTTCGGCATGGTGCCACAAGGAAGCAAGATACAGTCGATAATTTCAGTGGCTGGACACCAGGTAATCAGGAATCTGAGTGAACCATCCGAGTTCAGTTCGATGCATTTGGACACATATGCAGATTATCTGAGGCAGGTGGAGCCACGCACTGAGTCGAGAGCTGTGCGAGCACTACTAACAACGGGTGGCCCTCGCATGAAGAAACTTCATGGACGCTACCTAGAGGTCTATGGGCCGTATCAAGTGATGCTGAACGTGGATGGAATCAGTATCTACATCAGGACTTATGTGACAACAGATGATGACCAAATGGGTCAGATCTATTTGGGTGAGGAGGAACTCAAAGTCCGTAGGATAGGCCATGACGCCATGATGGAACAAGATGCAGTACACATTGGGTATGAAGCAGATGTGACTGCACATCTGCTCGACACCAACGGAACAAAAATCGGAGTCACGGGGCTTCTGGACACAGGAGCGGTAGTGAGTGTGATGCCGATGAAAACTTGGGAAAGAATGGGCTTCACGAGGGAAGATCTAATTCCAACGAATCTCCGACTGGCCGCCGCCAATCGAGGAGCTATCTACGTAGCCGGAAGAACACCAATAACGGTCCTCCCCATGGGGGGACGGGATCTTTGGATGAGCTTCCTGGTGGTAGAGAATTTGGACGACGCCGACCAATTCATCTTGGACAGAGATTTTGTCAGAAATTTTGACGTGATGATTGACTTGAACAACGGTCTGATACGGATTAGAAACCCAGACCGGAAGTATGTTAAGAAACCTATTAATAGGATAATAACAGACGAAAACAAGGTACCAATTTTTTTAGATAGGAAAGTGAAGCTACAGCCAGGACAAGCTGTGGTAGCAATTTTTAGAATGAGAAATTTAAATCCGTTAAGCGATAGTAAACAGGTTTGTTTACTGCCGAATCCAAATAGTCAAAGTTCGGTGATTTTAGGCCGGAGCTTCTCGGTAACGCGAAACGGACTGTGTGTCAGTGTGTTATTGAACACACTGGACACCACGGTTTCAATCCAGCGTGGAAAGAAGCTTGGTTACGCTTTGCCGATGAGGACCGACTATGAGGAGACACAAAACTTGAAGAAACACAGTGTAAAAGACTGTCTTTTTCATGCAAGTAAAGATAAAATTTTAAAGAGGATTAATGAATTAAAATTTATTCATAAATTGTTTTCAATGAAATCCGAAACGGACGACGGCTTATCGAGCTGCTCGAATTTTCCGGAACGCCCCTCGTCATATGAACTAGAATCTGACAAACCAGTTTTGCCAGAGATAGAACATTTAAAAGGGAAAATAGGTGAGGGAGATTTCGAAAAATTGCGGGACCTCTTAAATCGGAACGCAGATGTATTTTCAAAACATAAGGCGGATATCGGTTGCTGTAACTTCGTCGAACACGAAATTGAACTAGAGGAAGGTGCCGTTCCGCACAGAGAAGGCGCGAGACGGATGACGCCACACAAGTCGGAAGCGTGCCGAGCGGAAATCGAAATGCTGCTTGAATACGACATGATAGAACCCTCTAAATCGCCGTGGGCTTGCGGGGTGGTAATGGCGAAAAATAAAGAGGTGCAGCTTAGATTTTGTGGCGACTTTCGTTACTTGAACGCGGTAACAATTAAAGATGCGTACCCGATACCGCGGATAGACGAGAGCCTCTCTAAGCTTGGTGATGCCAAGTTCTTCACCACATTGGACTTGGGTTCTGCTTTCTGGCAGGTCCCTCTGCGGAAGAAGGATAGAGAGAAAACCGGATTCGCGTGCGAATTGGGATTGTACCAGTGGAAGAGGATGCCCTTCGGCTTGTGCAATGCAACGGCCACTTTTCAAAGACTGATGGCTCAGGCTTTGACCAGAGTGACCAAGAAGTACGGGAATCTCGTGATGTGTTACGTGGATGACGTAGTCATAGCGACACCGACCCTGGAAGACCACATTGATCGGCTCGATGAGGTCTTTGGATGTATGAAAAGAGCAGGCTTGAAATGCAAACCATCAAAATGTGAAAACCTTAGGGATTCGATCAAGTACCTGGGAAGAATGGTGGACAGGCATGGTGTGAGGCCAGATCCGGAAGCAGTGGAGGCTGTGTTGACATGGAAGGCTCCGAGCACGGACACACAGCTAATGAGCTTCCTAGGGTTTGCCGATTACTACCGGCAATTCATAAAAGGATATGCGGACAAGGTGTGTATCCGATGCAGAAGCTGATGCGCAACAAGGGGAAAAAGTTCGAATGGAACGATGAGGCACAGGTTGCTTTCGAGAACATAAAGCGGGAACTGTACGAAGCGCCAGTGCTAGGAATGCCTACAGAAAAGGGCATGTATGTTCTTGACCCAGACGCATCGGTAGTAGCCATCTCAGGAATATTGCATCAAGAGCAAGAGTGGAACGGAAGAACGGTTCTCCGTCCCATTACATACGGCAGCAAGGTCTTGAGTGACACGGAGATGAAGTATGGCGCACGAAAAGCAGAAATGTTTGCAGTAGTCACTTTCGTGGAAAAGTACCGTGCATACTTGGGGAGCGCTCCCTTCAAGTTACGCGTGGACAACAGAGCGTTATCCTGCATGAAAACCTATTCGATGGATCAGAGTTATATTGGTAGATGGATAGTAAGATTGGATGGCTACCATATGATAATCGAACATAGGATGCGTGATAAACACCACAATGCTGACAACCTCAGCAAGAAAACTGAGTTCTATGAAAGATTGGAGCAGAAGCAGGCCAATCAGGCGGAAATAAAGGAGGGATTCTCGTTTCTGGACAAAGAACATATGAAGCGCTTCCCTTAAGGAGATGGTTGGATAAGTCTGGACATCCCATTCCAGGGCATCCTGAGTTACCGGTGGAGAAAGCAGCCGAGATAAAGATCCTATCCAAGGAGGACCCGGTCCCCTTGGATATGTTGCTGCGCTCGAATCTGGTCCAGCAAGAACTCTCTCGCATGAACATAAACAGTCTCTCATTATTGGATAAAGCGGTGCAGGTCACACCGCAAGTGATGCGGATGCTGGGTGGATTGTTAGAAAGAAAACTGACCAGAGATGACCGCGAGTGGACTGCAGCAGTGGCATCGCTAACAGTCAGTGAGAAGGTGAAGATCATGCCGTCCAGACGACAGCACGCAGAGAACGAGAGGGATTTTAGGACAATAGTCCAGCAACTAGTATCCTCAATACCCCACGAGATTTTAAACAGTACTTCTTACGGACAGACAGAACAGGGGAGCAGCAAGCGAAAGAAAATTGTCACTTTTGTGGACCAGGATAAGGAAGGTGAAAAGTTAGAACAAAATCCGCTGCAAGACTATTTGTCCGGGGAGACGAATGATGAGAAGAACCAGCGAGCACAAGATCAACGCCCGGAACAAGAAAGAAATTAGACGAAAAAATTCTTGATGAGAAACAGGACCTAGAGAACAAGGTTTTGTCCGGGGAGTTCAGATGGATGCGAAGAAGGCACAGACATGATCTGGAGTCTCCAGCACAAACTCTTCAACGGATGACAATTCCCGGAACTCAGGAATGGACACCTATTCAGACAGGAACTCGAGCTCGGGATCAGATTTGTCCGAACTAGCGATCCACACACTACTAGTGGAAACTCGGGCAAGGGATCTGGACAGAGAGGTGTACCAGGATCCTGACAGCGATCGCTACCTTATACCAAGCGAAAGAGTCTTTCACAACGCAGCGGATGACTTGGAGACAATAGCGGTATCGAAACGTTCGATAAGTCTGTTGCCGCAGAAAGAGGTAGTCAGGACTGATCTTCAGCCGTTTAAACAAGAAACACAGCCGTTGGCGAAGATTTGGTGCGTTAAGATGGAAGATGACACACACCAGCCTAATGAGCTGAATAGTCAGATGAGGGTCATGAAGACGTACTTGAAGGCAAGATACAGACTCTCGGATCTTCTAAGGGCGCAGAGAAATGATCGCATGACAAGCAACCTGAAAAGGTGGATCGAGAATGGTTCTCCAGATAAAGGGGACCTTGAGGAAGATAGTTATCGCATCCTGAGACAGTACTTCATGCAGAAGGAAGGGAGGTTATATTTGAACAAGGACGGGATTGTGGCTTGCAAAAGAAGAGAGGAAGACAGAGTCCTATACAAGTATAACGCGATAGTGTTACCGCATTTCTATCAGACAGAACTATTATTCAGGTCACATGATCAGATGGGCCATCAGGGGATCGACAAAGTATATCAGAGGATCCTGAAGCGCTTTGAATGGCCTGGAATGAAAAAGGCATGCGAGAAGTGGGTAACAACATGTCTGTCATGCCAGCAAGTCAAGGATCCAAGGAAGTTGCGATTTCCATTACAATCGATCGAGTCGTCTGAATTCAATGAGGTGGTGCAGATAGATCACCAGAAAATATGCATGACAGACAGTGGCTATAATCAAGTGTTGGTCATGATAGATCATTTTACGAAGTATGCAGAGGCCGTGCCCTGCATAACTGCCTCGGCGGAGGAGACATGCGACCACCTGATCAATACGTGGATAGCGAGACATGGCTTTCCGATGACGTTTCAGTCGGATAATGGAACAGCTTTCGTAGGAGAGCTTACGAAAGAGCTCATGAGACGCTCACAGGTCGCTCAAGCTCACTCCACGACATACCACCCTCAGACGAATGGCTTAGTGGAAAGACAGGTGATGGGAGCATACAACAGCACGCAACACTCCACCACCGGAGTCAGTCCACACATGATGCTAACTGGACACGAAAAGTCTTTACCCTTAACCTTCTTCTACCCAGAGTATGAGGGAAAGAAAACGTCCCCACAGGTCTACGTGAGGGATGTGATCAGACGCCAACAGGAGTTGAACGATTTGTGTAGACAAAATACTCAGCAAGCACAGGCAAGGCAAAGGAAAAGATTCGACAAGACAGCAGCTGGTGCAAAGGCTTACTCGGTGGGGGACTACGTATGGGTATTTCAGAACGTTATACCACCGAAAGGGACGAAAAATCTCCTAAAAAAATGGAGGGGACCCTTCATGATTACAGAGGTGCACCAGGAGGGACGCTTTTATAGACTGAGTACTGGCCGAGCCGCCCACTACGAGAACATCAAGCCACACAATCCATCGACAGAAGACTGGTGTATACCTGCGGACATGGAAGAAGGGGATTATCTAATGATGGATCCTGCTTGTGAGGTCAACGAGAAGGGCACCAGGGAGAAGAACGATGGAAGAGAAGTCGTGGAGGAAGGAACGGACACACCGCTGGACCTGGATCCAAACGAGGAGATCGAAGCGGACGATGAAACCTTACCCTACGCAGAGGAAGATTGGCAGGATCCCGAACAGATAGAGGTTCCAAAGAATTTGGAACCGGATCTTCCGTTCACGATACAGACTCGTCAGAAGGACGGGACAAGACCAAGAAGAAAGTACAATCCTTACGGTGACGACTTTGTAGTGGATAGGATAGATCTGAAGAAGATAGTGGAGGAAGTAGTGGGTCTAGAGGAAATAACTGTGTCACAAGACATTGACATAGTCGATGATCACGACGATGAGTGGGTTGACGACTGGTCGAAACCCGAGGTAGAATTCGACGACGAGCAACAGCAATCATATGAACAAGACTTGACGAACCTGCGTGTCTTAGAGTGGCTGAATGAAACGACCTCGGATCCTGAGGAGACCAGCGTCACGGTTCAAGACGTAGATCGTGGAAGCATGAAATACATCAAGACCGAACGAGATGATCCTTCCTGGGCTGCCCAGGAAGGACGACTACTCATTCCAGCTTCTAATCTCGACTTGATACCCGGTATGCGATCGACGGGGACGTCGATGGATATTTTTGTCCGGGGAGTGGGGGTAGGACTTACCCACACTGAAAACTTGATAATAAAAAATTAAGAGTAGCAAGAGAAATAGGAGACTTAGAAGCAGAATCAGGCAAAGAACCTAAGAAACCTGACATAAGGAGGGTAGTTGAGTCATATTTTAACTTACCAAATGAATATTTAAGCAACATAATACTAACAGACAGTGATTTTATACTCACAAATAGAACATGTGCGATAGCAATCACGGCACACATGAGTTTTAGGACAGCGTTAGCGGCAGATTTTAAGAGAGAATATAAAAACATAGAGTTCCTGTGGAAGCAACGACCAGGAGTAGGGGGCGTAGCAGCCTTACCTCCGGCGGCGTCACAGATACCGGGAAAATACCTATACTTCTTGGTGACGAGGGCGACGGAGAAGCAGCACGTGGACCCAGAGAACCTAGTCTTGTCCTTGACGAGGCTGAGGGACTTCCTCGTGGAAATGGACGTGAAGGAACTCTCGCTTCCAGTGTACGATCCAAACAGAGGACGACTGCATCCTCGGGAATTGTACGCGCTTGTACACGTGATTTTCTCTGATACTAATATACAAGTATATTTACATAAGAAATATTACTTAAGTATAGGCTGAGTGACGTGCGAGAGGGTGTTAGGCTAAAGACTAAGTTGTATGTAATGTGTGATATGTGTGCTATGTTATGTTATGTGTTATGTTATTAAGATTGGGGGTAAGAATGGGTTAGTGACCATGAACAACTGAATGACGATCTTGGGAATAGATCCAAAGTTTGGACTATCCAATCTTAGGTCGAATTCCAAAATTTTAGAGACCGATTGATTTAAATAAATTTTAGGATAAGATATCTTTATCTGAACTGTTTTTAAGCAAATTTTAGCATTTTAGCGATATATGTTAAGATGAAACTGACAAGTGTGATATTCGTGACATCTTTTCTAGATCCTGATTGATCGTTTAATTACTCACTTGAGTCAAATCTTTGAATCAAAACCGAATCGAACTTGAAAGAATAGAATGGATAACTTCATCTTGGATGAATTGATGGACCTGGCAGAGGCATATGTGGGACCGATGGTAGATGCGATCTATCGTCGGCTGACCGATCGAGACTTCGCTCTGGAGGACCCAGAGGTAGTCATGTTGCTGACCGCCCTGATCAACATCTTGGGGCATGACGACCGTGGGGACCGCCCCACGGAAGTCCTGTTGATGGCAGCATATGGAGAGAGTGGAGTACTAGACCGCCCGAACATGAGAGTGATGAGGTGGAGAAACGGGGCTCTCTCAGGGAGTGACTTGGCGAATGAGCCTGGTTTGGGAAGTTCTAGGACTTACCAACCAGGTGAGATGCCTATGCCCTCCAAGCCCAAACCTGGGCTGACGAGAATGCATCAGGAGATGAATAGCGAGGCTGCCTCGTCTGGTTCACCACTGAGAGCAGCTGTGCCACCAAAGAGGGCGAAAGTAGGACAGAAGGTTCAGACGAACCATACCATGCAAGATCTGGATGAGATGAAGATTGAACTGGAAAGTACGAAGAAGGAGCTGGACGAGATGGCCAAAAGCATGCTCAAGATGGAGGACGATCGAGACATGTGGAGAAGATTGTTCGAAGACTGCAACAAGAAGCAGGGTCAGGAAATTGAGCGCTTGAGGCAGGACTACAAAGAGCGTTCGGAACAGATGGCGTTGACAACGGCCGTGAAGAAAGTGATACCTGCAAGGAATATTCCTCGTGGGCAGTCCCCGATGGAGCTCTTGACGCCTCGAGAAATGAGTCAAACAACAGAGACACGGCTCCCGACAGAGACAAATCGAGTGACGATCCCGGATCCTAGTGACACCTTGGGTGACCCCGTCGTGGAACAGACAGTGAGGAAGCTGATAGAGACAGCTGGACGACTGGTCGCCAACAAGAATGCGCCAGGTTCCGGGGTGACTGCGCCCTATGGAACGATCGACGACACGGGCAGAGTACGACTCTCCCAGACCGTGATCAGACAGGGGATAAGTGACGTGACGCCACTCATGGGGAGCTCGAAGGCCCCAGAGAGAAGAATACAGAAGATGCCAGCGAAGAAAGTGTCTCGCATAATAGACGTACAAAAGAACAATCAATTGAAATATAATTTCACGGGAGTTCCGGAGACAGATCCGAGAGCTTGCTTCAATCGAGCGACTTGGAGCCCTGCAGTAAACCTGCAGCAACCACCACTGGGGACATCTCATCTGATACTGGAGACAGCTTGGTCAGAGTACTATCGAATTTGAGGACCTCATGGGTCACCACGGTGATGGCCTTTAGAAGCGCGACGATAGCCCAGTTATATCGAATGGTGGAACTGATGAATCCAGGGAGGATCCCCAATGTGATGATCCTGGTTGGGACGAATGACATCTCCAGAGGTTCAGATGAGCAGGAAGCACTATGGGAGTCAATGATGGTGTGTTTGTTTACTACCCTCTGGCAGAAATTCAATTGCGCGGTACTGACCGTTTGCACTGTGCCAATGAACACGAGAAGCTTGACAGCAGCAGGAAGAAGGCACAACGAGGGAGTCGTCAGGTGGAATAACATCTTGAGGAACCTCGCAAGTCGGAACGCCGGAAGAATGATCCTCATAGACATCGAACATGAGTTGAGAGCTATGGATCAGGCCAGACTGACCACGGACGGCATCCACTTCGACAGTATCGAAGGACAAGCTTGGTTGAATCGAGTCTTCCAAGAGCGGTTGGACGAACTAGAGGCGGCACTCTTTGACACAGGAGTGCTGAAGGAAGAAGGAACAGCGAGTGACGCGGTGATTACTACCTTTGTGCCTCCTAGCCTGGAAACACGCTTGGGGACGGTTCCGGCCGTCACGAACTACAGACAACAGAGCTCCAGCGAACCAGGTCAAAGGACAGACGTACAGGATCGATTGGGAGAAGCGCCGATGAGGAGGACCATCCATCCTAAGAGAAGAATAGGACCTGTCAACCCAATTGAAGAGGCAGCCGGCACGTCTAGATCGGACACGAGATCGGAGACGACAAGTACCAGTCGAGAGGAGAGACGCCCGGGCAGAGGCTCGTTGATGTGGTCAAGACCCATACCGTCTCCCTGGCATGTATACAAAGACGAGCTAATGAAGCTGGATCTCCAGAGGGTAAAATTCATCGAAGATGCAAGGAGGATGCTGAATGGAGCGACGCTGTCCGTCAGCAGATTGTACTGGATAACCGGCGTAGACTGGTTGATGGCCGCTAGCATAAATTTCAGCTCCACGACGGCCTTGAGATTTGCTGACCTAAAGGGACTGCCCTCTAACAACACAATGGGACCAGTGAACGCGAGACCATTGCAAGACGTGAGGTTGAATCATGACGAAGGGAATCGAGAAGAGAGACCTGGAAGATTTCTAGTGACAAGGGCGCCGATCGGACAACATGTGAAGATGTTCAGGCAAGTAAGCTCACCTCCTGGTCATGTGAAGGAAAGAATATACCCAAAACTAGTGAATCAAGATGGTGATGCCCAAAGATACGGCGGATTGAAAGCGATAAAGAAAGATGAGGCTATCTTCGCCGCCTATGACAAAGCAGAAATGAGGAAGGCCAAGATTATGATAGTAGCGAATTCAGAGTTCGTGTACACCTCCAAGTCTCTGTTTTGGCCGAACGTCATAATGTTGGCAGCGGTCGACATGGACCTACTGCAATCGATATCTCTGGCTATAGGGGTACAAAGGCAGACGGACATGAACCCAATTACGATCATGTTTGCTGGCATCAATGACCATCTACACGGTAGAGGTTTTCTGAGCAGACTCAGAGATCCTACAACGGCAGAGAACGCTGTGTGGCCAGCGATAAAAGATATCCTTGAGTCGATGGGTGAAGTGGTGGAGGTGACGAAGGAGGGGTCGTTCACCAAAGTGACACCGAGAATAGTATTCGCGTTGTCTCCGGGGTATGCACATCTCCCGGATGGACTAAAATTCGTGTATGCGATTGTGACCTTGCTTTCGGAAAGAAAGTATGACGTGATCATATCAGCCCCGAATCACAAGATAGAGATGGAGAACCTGAGGCCACTCAAGGCTGAACTACCTGCAGTGTGGTCAGATATCTCAAACGCGATGAGAGGATTCAAGGACCATGCGCTACACATGTTAGTATTGGACGAGGTGCTGAGTTGGAACTGTCCAATTTCAGTCGACAGCTCAAACTGAAACCGGGAATAGACGACGACCATCGAGTGATCGCGGCGATGTCCAACGAATTATGTTTCCGAGCAATGGAAGTGACAGGTGAAAACACGAGAAGGAAAAATTCACTAGAGACGAGAGCTCATTTGGAGGCTATGGTTTTGAGAACCAAGCCGGAAGCCAACCAGTGGCTCCACCTGAATCCTAGAGTAGCAGCATTGGGTGCAGATGCTTTTGAGCAAGGCCCCGTGATGATCTCAAAGATACATGCCTACAGCATGCTAGAAGGGTTGGGAGCCGGATGGACCGCGTCCTTCTTGGCAAAAGTTTACCCGAAAGTCTCGCACTATTTGATAAAAGAATTCCTCCAAGCCGTAGTGGAAGTGTCAATAGTGGAACTAATAGCCTTGTTCGTGACATTTGGAGCAGAGAGTTTCGTGGAAGGACCGGCGATGCTGCTCACCGAAGGAATTCAGAATCTGCGGTTAGATGGACTTCTGACATTGATTGCGATTACCCACAGAAACTTGGGAGGACTGATGAAACTGACACGTTGTCCAGAGCAGATGAGAGAGAGAGAGAGTGAGGAACTTAGATATGAAGAAGTCCACGGACTCGTGGAATAAGATAAGAGACCTGAGACACACTCTTATCCAATATCTCTTACAACAAAATCGCTTTGGAACGGGAGAAGACGAGACTATTGAAAGAGAGGAAGATGATAGGCGACATGTTGGAGGCATGCCCCTGTTAACCGATCTGAGCTTGGCTATGAGAACCGATCCCTTAGCGCTGATGAGAGGAGTCACGGAGTTTGTGACAGTGATCTATGGACCAGCAGTCACGTTTGCGTTCCCTGACGTTAAAAAGGAGGCATATAGGAGGTCGGTGCTGCACCTGAACCTCATATCAGCAGTGGACGGTAGTACACTGAACTGGTGTGAACAGCACGCATTGCGGGAGCTCATGAGTGAGGATCTGTTATTTACGAAAATATCGGAGCCAGAGATGACAGTCATCAATTTTGACGATCACTTCCGTGATCGCATGGGAGAAGTAGAAAGAGGACACATCGAAGTGTTTCCGAAGCTTTGGAATCTGAGACCCTATGATAAAACGAATGGTGAAATAACCAGAGTGCCTCGTCTCACTGCAGCATATCATAAAGTGAGAGAAGAGACGAAGGACTGGGGTGATTACGAGAAGCTGCCGGAGGCAATCCCTGAATTCCCTCTGATAAGAAGGATGTTGCTCGGAGCAGTCTCCGTGGTACAGACTCCTAGATTGGGAGCATTCGAAGCCAATGAAAGGAGAGTAGGGAATTTCGTGGGAACGATGGATCCATACTTTGTAGGGAGAAATTCCGCCGTGTTACAATACACACGATTTGCATATACGGATCAAGCGACGAGAAGGCGAATAAGTAACGCCGCGACTCCCAAGCCTGGAGGATTTGACGAAGAATGGACGGGATTAGGCTTAGCTCCGATGAAGATGAGAGGCAGGACCGATTTGCCTGAAGCCTCTTTTATCCTGACTAGTGTGAAACCGGAGTTGAAAGTGGGAGGAACACTGCAGGCGAGAACCTTCCTAGCATCCTTCGGCTGCGAGGAAATCAAAGTGGTCCATGGAGAAGAGGAAGATAGATCGGCCGGTATATTGATAATACCGAAGTTTCCGGAAGGAACCGACAATGATAAGCAAGGACCCTCGAGCTCAAAGAAGGATATGTCAGAAGGAGATGACGGACAGGGAGGAAGCCGTCAGACCGAAGAACCCATGCAACAAGATGCAAGTCAAGCTGGTGGGTAAGACGACAGGGCATCGACAGGAGGAGCATCCAGCCTGGATTTCAATATCTTCAGTGATCTTGAGAACAACGCAGATACGTTGGAGACGACTGAGCCAGCGGATGAAGGCATCTCGACACTGGAGCCTCCGTCAGCCTTTATGGAAATGAAACGGAATTTGCCGGAGAGCAGCTCTCCTGGCAATTCAAGAAATAACGAACAAAGAATCCTTATGGAATCACCTAGAAGAAGAAGAGTAGAGGCCTCAGCCAGAGTACCTTTCTTGGGAACGCTGCCCGAAGAAGAATGGGAAGTACATCATCGAGACCACGAGAGTAGGACGGGATGCAAATTGGACAGAGTGGCGTTCATGGAAGAAGTCTGGACAGTGGTTCAGAGCTATGGGACCCAGTCCATTCTGAAAACGGGTCTCAACCAACCCTTGATGAGGGAAATCCTTGACAAGCTTGATGAGTGTGAAGGGAGACTGAGTGAGTTGTTGATCGACTCAGCCACTGATGAAAGTGAAGCGAATTCTCCCATCAAGATGACACCGCAGGACGATAAAGGAGAGGTGGTGTATCTGTCAAGAACCAGGAGAGGGACGATGCGATCAAAATTGGTGATTGACAAAATCAATGCGATGAAAATGAAGTTGGGCAGCAGAGTGATACCGAGGAGAGTCGGAAAAACGAAGGTGGATTCGGAGATATCGGTGAAAGCTGTTAACTGAGCGAAAAGGAAACGAGTCGAGGAGGTCATGGATTTGGGACAAGGTGATTATCAATTGCCTGGCACAGATAAAATGTTAACTGATATAGCGATGGTGCCACCCATTCTCATGGCGGGAATAAAGTCAACAGGTTATAAATCCAAAAGGAGTGACCGCACTCTGACTGGAGCAACCCTAGAAATGGAAATACTCAGCCAATGTGGGGAGAGCACAATGAAAGACTTTAAGCCATCTCCCATGAATCACGGAAAGGGAAATGTCGCAGGACAACTAGTACCAGTAGAATACAACCGACTGACAGTTTCGGAGGCTGTGTCGATAGATGAACCTGAAGGTGGATACATGGAAATGTTGGAATACCGAAACTCGGCTAGAGGGTACGTGATGGCTCTGGACGACAAAGGTGCCATGGAAGGTTATCTAGAGACAATGTTGCAAGGCACCACCCTCAAGCAGAAGGCGTACGGGGCTTTAGCGTTGTCTGAGATACAGGCAGAAACGATGGAGCAGTTGGTGAGCCTTCCATGGAAAGCAGTGGTTTTAAAGTACTTCGAAGAAGAGATGAGGACTACGCCAAGAATACACGCTCTTATGGCAGTACCTTACGTAAGAACAGAGTTACAACTGAGGTTTTCCTGGTGCATGATGGGACTAACTCGCGAAGAGTATGATTCAGAAGAAAGGAAGAGGTCAAAAGAAGAGAAGGTTTCCCTTATGACGAACCTGAGGGATCTGATAGTCCAAGAGGGAGCAGCAGTAGCGTGTGCGAAACGGAGAGACGCTCTCTGTTTCATTCGATTCATGATAGAGCAGAATTCAGTACCTGCATTGAACACTTGTGTTAAGATGCTGAGGGAAGGCGATGAGCGAGCGAAAGCCTTACTCTTGCTAGCACTGCTGGATATGCAGCAAAGCAAACCGATGAGGGTGAACATGAAAGAACCCGAGGAATTAGAGCCCATGAGAAAGATAGATGAAATCAGGAGATTTTCAAACAAGGAGCTGAGACTCACTAAAGAATCTATGGGGGCACTGCCGAAGTCCAGTGAATACTGTGGACCGATCAAGAAGAAATCGTATAGCTACGTATCCGGAATCATAGGGATAGCGTACAACCCTTTCCTGAGTGAAGACATACGCGATTGCTTCTTCGGTTACGAGCAGGCGGTGTTGCTAAGATTCTGGACGTCAAGAATTGCAACGATTAAAGGCGCTACTAATCCGCAGACCAAGTTGGGACTAATCTTGGAAGAAAAGGTGACTGCACCTTCCGTACCAAAATCCGACAAAAGAGTGGAGTTTGGGTTGGGATTCTCAGATGAATTACTGAGAACGAGCTTGATGGCAGTGTGGGAATTGATGAGGCCATCATGGTGTCCTAGTCCCAACGCTGACTCAATATTACGGGCGACACAAAACGTGCAGAGGGAACTGAACGCAGATTGTAACCTGCGTGACCTTAACATCATATATAATGTGATGATAACGGCCTCTAGGAGCAACGGAGAAGATAAAGTGGAGTTGCCTGGCTGGGGACCACAAGACTGGGTCAAACCTGGTAGCTGTCTGGCGGAAGTCTGTGGACTGGAAGGTCACGTTTGTGGAGGTCTGGACTGTGTGAAGACCCTAGAGAAACAACACAAGCAATTGACGGTATTGTTTGGAAACGTAGTGATGAAAGCAAGAACAGAAACGGAACTGATAGCAGATTGCTATGAAGGGACCGAGGTGAATCTAGTGACTGCACTAGGATTCTATAGCATGTTTGGTTCTCTAGAGTCACTATTGAATCTAGAACAGAAACATGAGATGGTCACAGCCCTCAGTGTAGAAGTATTCCCAGGAGTTCTGCAGACTGAGCAGAAATACATAGGAAAATGGAGGGAAGCGATCGAGACGAAAATGAACATCAGATACAGTGAGACTTATTGTAGGCCATCAGGAGCACGATATTTGGTGGGATCGTCATTGGCTCCAATGTGCAAGAGCAGATACCCGGTACATTTCGTAGCCGTGGATGTAAAGAGTACGAGAACGATCGTGGATCAAGCCTTCTCAGTGCCGAAGTGTGTGAGACTGGCGAGGATGTCCGAGAAATCTTGCGAGTTGCTATATAAGATGTTCTCAGCAGTTCCAGAGAGAACCAAGGAAGAGTTGGAATCAATACTAGGAAAGAAGTTCATGGGATACGTGGGCGGGAACTTCAGTGACTTTGAGAGACAGAAACAGAGAGGATCAATTGTCACAGATTACAATACAGTAGACGAGAATGATGAAGTCCACCGAGTGATGATGGAAGTGGAACCATTACTGGAAGCTTCGGGAAAACGTAATTGGAGGAGCATCATGTTGACACATGACGAGTTTCCTTGCCACTGCTTGCTGCAGACCTGGTGGTATCCCAAGCGTAGTAATCTGATGTTGATCTGGGACTCTGGAGAGCTGCTCTCCATGGGTTTACCAGACTCATCACAGCCCATAACAATAGTGATAGTGGGAGTTATGATGGCGATAAGATGGCTGGAAGCTCACGTAAGAGAGAACAATAGACAGGAAGCGCCAACGAGAGAACAAATGCGGAAATTGGATTGTCTAAAAGATTTAGATTTTTTTGAGACAATGTGCAAAATTCTAAACATTCCGATGGAAATGAAGAAGATATGGGCAAGAAAACGATTGATGCCATGGTTCAGAGCTAACATGACTGCATGGTTGTACGAATATGCTAAAAAGCATATGTCGAAGCACGGCAGAGTGTTCAGTGAATATCAGCTGGACATTGGAGCAGGAGCTTTCAAGCGGGCTCTCGTGACTCATCGGAATGCAGTGACCACTGCTGTGAAAAGAATTTCCAGGACAAGTGAACGTAGTGGAAAGGAGAAGGCAGAGATGTTAAAGGAAGATTTAGAGAGAAATGTGACGTTGTGTCTCCACAACAGCTTCTGCAGGAACAGAGAATCTAAAGTGGATCCCCTACCTTGTTGCAAACAGAGGGTAGAAAAGCAGAAGTGTTGGAGGACGGCTTCCAACAGCGTCAGGATAGCTAACGACGTGTTGCAGGATACAGAAACTGAGAGTGCAGAGTCATTATCACAGGAGGAAGAAATGGAACACTGACGAATAGTCGAAAAACGAGATGCAAAAAAGAGATAAAATTAGAAGAATTTAGAAGTTTTAGAACTTCTAAACGACGATAAAAGAAGAAAAAAAGGAGTGATGAAGGAAAAGTTAAAACTCAGAATTGTTTTATGTGTGTGAAAAAACTCAAGTGAGAAACCAAGCAACCAAGTTGTAATTGAAAACTGAAACATTTAGTTGAGTTTTGAAATTGTTGCAATTATAAATTTGCATTTTGATTTTAGTTGAGTGGCTTTAGAGACACTTACTTACTATTTATTTAGAAAGGCTTGAGTGAAGAAGTATATTTAAATATTTCAGTCTACATGACTGTTTTTAATCAGCTAGGAGAACTGATCACTTTGTGGTGACGTGAAAGGCTTGGGTAATCTCTCGAAGAGGGAGATTGTTTCATTGTTCTTTCTAACCACAGAGTTTCTTAGTTTTAATATTCAGGACAATAGCAAGCAAGATTTCCGAAAGGAAGAAGCATAGTAGGATAATTTTAGCTTGTTCGTTGGCAGGACTGTCCTGCAAACCAACACCTTTTAAATCCAGGAGAAAAAATTTTTAATCAGGACATTGACATTGGAAGTCGGAACATATGTTTTATCTTAGGTCATATCCTCAATGTGCGGATTAATGAAAGAATTTGAAGGCTATAGTGATGTAGTATGATGCCATTTATATTCTGCAGTGAGTCGATATGATGTGGATAAAAGTAATTCCGCGCATTTTGTAAATTCTGTTCGATGACACTGTATCTATTTTACAAACATTGCGAGATTCAATGAGGACATTGACCGGACTGTCCGGGGAGTTTGTGACATTCGACCAGAATGTGCCAAAATGCAGATTCGGCGATTTCGCATTTTTAGCAGCGAACCTTCCGAATTGGCGATTTAGAAGGAATAAGAACGTTATTCGAACGATTGGACAAATCGTGAAGGCTGAAGGATTCGGAAATTCCTAAATTTTAAATTTTCGAAGTGATGACGTAACAATTCTCAGAAACGTCAAAAACGGCCATTTTGGCAGAAAAACTGAAAAGCAACACAACAACGATAGTTGCGCTGACGAAAACAACGAAGATTGTGATCGAAAAACCACAGAGAGAAACAGAAGTAACAGAGACCGCTCCAAGTTGCAACTATTGTGTCGCTACAATAGTTGCAAGGCAGTTGCTAACAACAGTGAGGGGTGGAAACCAGCCCTCCGGGTTATAGAGAAATCAAGCTTAACGTGCTTGATTCAGTGGATTCGAGAATCAGGAGGGGTTTCGGGACTGAAACTTTTATCGTTTTATATGAACTTTTAGCTTCCTATTATGTTCTGAATTGAATTTAATTAACATCCGAATTCATTCTACTAAGATGAGAAGCTAGGAGTTGGGGGAAAGGGTTGATCCATCTTCGATGGAGATGATGATTTTTATCTACTGAACAAAAACAATAATAATTCAATAAGTAGTAGTAGCCCTGTTTTTAGGAGTGACCTCGTGGTCTGGGGATACTGAGACCCAGCCATGAGCTCACTATTTCTGCATGTAATTAAGTTAATTTGAGTGTTTTGACCGAAGGCGAAAGCAGTAACGTTTTTCTCGACCCGATGTTAGAAAGACCACCGAAAGTACTGGCTTGGTAGAGACGGTGAAAAGCATGCAAAGCTCTGTTTAGACGTTAGCCAGTCGTCTTAGGATTTAGTTTTGTTCTCCGTCGATTTGTATCTTCCGGGCGAATCCTACAAACGCATGTAAAGTAGTAGTACGTAAAGCAAATCTAGAAATGCGAAAAAACTTCTTCACGATTAGAGCACCTCTCGGCTTGAACAATCTGCCACCGGAAACAGTGCAAAGCAAGACCATCGACGACTTCAAGTGGAAACTGGACAAACATTGGAAAGCGTTTGGAATTGACATGTACGAATTCGAACGGAGATAGGAAAAAAATCATTTGAAATGACCACAAGAGACACTGCCTAATGGTCTTAAAAGTTTGACTTGACTTGACTTAAATAAATTAGCCATTTTGTAACATGTTCTACATTGTAGACGATGTCATTTATTTTGTCAAATAAATGACATTGTCTACAAAATCCCTCAGAGGGCGCTCCACAAACATCAAACATAACAAATCTATTTAATAAGGTTATCACAACAATTAGGCTAAAAGGAAGTTTTTTTTCGGCAACTTTTAAATTAATTCAGCTCAATTTTTAGTTTGTATAAATGGATCGGCAACATTTTCACAAGAGTAGCCTTCTGCATACGTCAGTTTTAAGACTATTATGGCGCCGTTAAACGATGTAGATTTCCATTGGTTGGTGCCAACAGAAAAAGCTGTATCGGATTATTCTTCTGTAAATAGTTCCAGTGGACGAAGCTCGAATTGGGGATTTGTAAAGACAAAAGAGTTATATAGATGTAAATTGAGTACGGAGTCAGATTTGAGCAGGCTAATTTCAAGGAAAATGTCGAGAAATTCAGGCTTCAATTCGAGATCATCGACGAATTTGTATTCCCTCTCCAGGCAACTTGCATCCATAGAAGTCGATGAGAAGCAAAAAGACGGAGCTTCGGATTTCAGCACTCAAAGTAGGAACCCTTTCTACCAATTTGTCTCATTTTACTCTTAAGAGGGGTTTTTCATCGTGCAGCTTACGTTCATGAACGGCTTTCGTCACGTTAAAAGCCTGTATTTTTTTGTCTCGGCTTTGGTTTAGTTTGTGGCAGCTTGTTTTATTCTTATTTTTAATCATTTGTTCGAAGAATTTGCTTATTTGATGTTTTTATGCGTCTTTTGATGTTCTTGCTTAAAAACTAAACAATTGTTGAACGGTGACTACAGAATAGTCATCACTCTCTTAATTTGGATTTAGACACCTAAGTCTAGCGACTTGTTCTATTTATTGGCTCATGGCATCTCATGCTATTTTA
The DNA here is from genome assembly GCF_963678635.1 of Symsagittifera roscoffensis. NCBI lineage: Eukaryota > Metazoa > Xenacoelomorpha > Acoela > Convolutidae > Symsagittifera > Symsagittifera roscoffensis. The sequence continues at coordinate 56,626,154 of NC_087064.1, forward strand.
TCCCATTTTTAAATTTCAATTAAAATGAAAAATTAACACTTATTACCTTTATATATAAATGTTAAGTATCAATGTTGGTTTTAGAATGCGCGTTTTGGCAATGACCATGTGTGAGAACATGACATAGCCGAAAAAAGGGTACCTTAATCTAGGGCTAGATAATTCAAAGAAGACTTACTTCATATGCCAGAGTCACTTTGATTGTCGTCTTGCTGAAGCATTTTTTATTTTTTAACCAAGTGATTTTTAAAGTTTCTTACCTGCACATTTACCAGCGAATTCATTCGACGCCAACTCATCTAATAATAATAATAATAATAAAACAGAATTTAGGATACATCCATGGGAGTTAGCTCCCGAATCAAGTTTATGAGATCAATCATATTTTAGTTTAATGAGTTTAGTTTTTTGAAGTTTAAGCATCTTGTGCATCCGCAGTTGATTCTCCAGGTGCAGGTATCGACTTCATTGTAGATTTTCTCGTAGAATTGCCAGTACACTCTTGATAATTTTGGTTTAAACGAGTCACTTAATAGGACTTCATATTTCAGGTGATCGTGAAATATGTTTGTCAGGCTGCAGGCGCGTTGCCAGAAATCAGATTCGCATTTATGAAGTCGAAAGTTCTTCGCGTTGAAACGTCTTGTTGTTTTCGGTCGATTTGATTCAGTGATTTCTATAAATCGCCACCATTCCAGGTCGGTCTTTCCTCTTAGAATGTTCGCGAACAAAAGTAGTACATGCATTTCTTGGTAAAGAGACAAGGGAAGAATTTGAAGAGTGGTTAACCTCGATTTATAAGGAGTTTGTTTATTTCCAAGTATCCATTTCGTTGCTCTCTGTTGCATTTTTTCTAAGGTGGCAAGATCTTGCTTTGAGGGTTTCCAGACTGATGATGCATAGCTAACGATAGGTACTACATAGCTTTTATATGCATTTTTCCTGTTGTTCATGGTTGTGGCAGGTGATAAGTTTCTTTTGATGCAGTATAGGGCCTTCAGTGCTTTGCTCGCACGATTGTTTGCATGAGAAGTCCAGTTAAGATTTTTTGACATTATCATTCCAAGATCTTTAAGTTCGTTAGGCTGTTCGAACTCTCCAAAAATTTCTTTTTTTTCTAAAATTTCTATAGTAATAAAGAGAGCCAGTTGTTGTGCAGTAGCCCAGAATGTACCCATCATAATGATTTGAGAAAAGAAATTCATCCATTAAAATCAAGCAATCGATACTGAATAATACTAAAATATTCACAATTTTTTCAGTTTCCTCGTCTTCCTTCTGTTGTTTTTCTGTGCAATGAAAACTGAATTAGGTATAAAACTGCATGAAAAACAGGTAATAATTGCTAAATTAACGTTGAAATTGTAGCAGTATTAAGTGTGGAGGTACGCCTCTCATTATTTTTGTCTGTTTCACTCTGAAAACCGAAACGGTTCATACCAGTTTTTACTCGGCACTGACAACTTTTGTTGGGTTTTGTCACGACAAAAAGGCTTCCAATTATTACATCACTTGCATTATTGTTGTGATAAACTTATTAAATAGTTTCAGGTTATATGATTTGCGGGGTAGCCGTGGTGACCCCTTCTTCATGGTTGTGATTATTGGAGCGAGCTCATTACATCTGGCACTTGAAGATTGGGCATCAGAAGGAGGAAACGAGGAACTGCAAGAAGACGTCATTCATTACAAGGGAGTAACGTTTCATCCCAAATCGAAATCGAATAAAATCGTACGAAACATCTTGAGAGACGAAATTAATAGAAACGAGTCTGTAATTATCTGGCACGACGTAATAAACAATTCGATTTCAAAACATCCATTCAATCCAAGGACTCCCCTTACTGCCAATCAACTAGTATCAGAAATCAAACCCCTAATAAATTCGCATCCTCGAATTGAAGGCCTTGTTTTTTGTCAGAGAGACGGTGCACCCTATATTCTTGAAGATCTAAAGAAACTTCCGATACCAGTTGTTCAAGTTACAACAGACATAATTTCAAATTCTAAACAACAGGACAAAGATCTACTTGAAGGATACAGAGAACTGCATCAAGAAACCGCACTTGAAATCAAAACTGTAGCTGTAATACGAAACAACAATAGCAACTTGAGTGATATCTTGAAGAAGAAAAAAAAACCGTCAAAAAAACAACGAGAAGCACGAAGGAAACGAGAACAGAAATAAACTGTGAGTTTAAATTTCAATTCGTGACGGGACTGGGCTTAATTGTCCAGGCTTAGATCAAATTGTAAATAAATATTCTCTATCCCATTTTCTCCTTCTCTCTGTATCCACCAATATGACTAAAAATTGCAAAACGTGCAAAAAACCCATAAATGCCAGGGACAGATGTTTCAGTTGTGTATCTTGCAATGCTCAAACGCATCTTGAGAGCACCTGCACTGGTCTTACTAACACCGCCATCAGTGACATAAAAGACTTGGGTTTAAACGCAATGGTTCTATGTGACACATGTGTAACTAATAACGAAAGAGATAACTTCATAAAGTGTAGGACCATGATGCAAATGAACGAGAAAATTGAAAAAGAGAGTGAGGGAATACAAGCACGTCTTGAAAATATGGAAAAAAGGCTGACGGCATTGGTTGATGAAAAAGTCGAAAACGCTACAAAAACCACATGCGAAAAACTGGAAAAAAGCTATGCAGATGTACTCAGTGTGAAACCTGTTAAAGATATGAAAGCTCAACCAGGAGCTGGAAAAGAAGTAAAACAAGAAATACATCATAATATCAATAAAAGCTTCCGTATACAGGGGATCAGAGAAGATCCCGAGAAATCAAAAGGCGAAAATTTTGTCCCCACAACCGAAAAAGTACATGAGGTACAAAACAAGTTAGGAGTTAAACCACAAATTGAAGAAATGAAAAGGCTAGGGAAATTCAGCAAAGAGCGCATCAAGTCAAGAACTTTTTTAATAACTCTGTCAACGGAACATGAAGCACGATTGGTGATGGCAAAGAGCTTCGAAAAAAGAGATGAGCTGCGAGATGAGGAAATTTACCTTTTGCCAGCATTATCGAAAGAAGATGCGAGGAAGGAAAACTTATGCTTAAAAAGACGAAGAGAACTTCTAGACGAAGGAGTTCCAAAGGAGAAAATCAAAATCAGGAATTTCGAGCTGTTCAATGATGGTAAAAAAGAGATGATAGAAGCAGAACAAGCAGATGATGCTTGACTAGGTTTTCTCAACATCCTGCAAATGAATGTAAGAAGTCTCATAAATCTCGAACGACGAATGAAGTTTGCAATTGCTATAGCAACATCAAACTATGACATAATGTCTCTGCGAGACTTGGTTAAATGAAAACATTGCATCATCTGAATTAATGCTAAATGAATACAGTATTTATAGATCAGAACGACAAACAGCCAAAGATCAAAATTTGCTCGGTGGAGTACTAATGGCAGTGAAACAAACATTTTCATCTAAATTGTTGCCAAATATGCAACCTGAATGTTTTTTAACTTGCAGCATCCAAATAAACGATAAACGAATTATTGTCTGCTGTTTTTACAATCCACCTTCGAGTAGCAAATATCGCTATTGTCTAGGCGATTTCGCACAAATTTTAAATGAAATCGAGAAATCAAATCAATCAACTGCAACACTTATTTGCGGAGATGTAAATTTTCCAAATGCAAACTGGATTGAATATAGTAGCACGGAAAATGAAGAAAACTCAATAATTGAACTAATCGAGCAACATCAGTTCGAGCAGGCAATAGATTTTCCAACTTGTGGCAAAAACACCCTAGACATTACATTATTCAAAAATTGTCACATTCATGCGACTCCTGACGAAAATTTCTCAAAAATTTACAATTGCTCCGACCACAAAGCAATCAGCATTCTAATTGAATGTCCTCACCATGAGGTAAAGGTCGCTATTGAAAACTTTCGAAGCTTCGATAGCGTGGACTATAACGAAATCAAGAAATCAATAATAAGTGAGCCTTTCTCACCAGTATGTCACACAAACATCAATAGAATGTGCGAGGAACTTTACGACTATTTGGAAAATTTGGTAAACCAATATGTGCCTAGAAGAACGAGACGTCGCCAATCACTTCCGCCATGGGTTACGCCAAGTACCTCAAACATCATGAACAAACTGCGAACACAAACTAGAATATACAAATTGAAACCTACAAGCTACCGCAGAAATCTCATTCTATCTCTAGATAAAATGGTGGAAGAAGCAGTAGAGGAAGATAGAGTAAACTATCAGGAAAATTTGATGTCCACTCGTAACACACATTTAATTTTCAAACACTTTAAGAGTCTGAAAAAATCAGAAACACTCCCAAAGACTATGATCAAGGACGAAATAGCTGTTTGCAAAGCCAAAGAAAAAGTGAACTTTTTGAATGAATATTTTCACTCTGTATTTTCGCCCAAATGAAGCTTCAACCTCAGTGATATGAAGTGCGAAAACACGATTTTGAGTAACTTCAGTATCTCAAAAACATTTATAAACCAAATTATAACAAAGCTGGACATAACAAAATCGCGGGGCCCAGATGGACTCCCACCAATTTTCTTCCAGCGAACGGCCAGAGAAATGACCACAATTTTGCATTGCGTTTTTAAAAACATCAAGAGGTTAAGGAAAATAACAGATACATGGAAAGTTGCGGCTCTGTCGCCTAGTTACAAGAAAGGTGACAAACGACTAATGAAAAACTACCGGCCGGTGTCACTCCTCAATATCATGAGTAAACTCCTGGAAAAAGTATCCAGCGTTGTATGACCATTTCATCAAATTTCTCACAAGAAGTCAGCACGGTTTTGTTAAAAACCGTTCAGTTATTACAAACATGTTATCTTTCTTGAAAGAAATCGACGAAGCAATTGACAAGAACGCTGAAAACCATGTGATCGCATTCTATACCGACTTCTCTAAGGCATTCGACAAAGTCCCGCAACTACTAAAGAAAATGAGCAACATTGGAGTTGGAGGCTGTTTCCTTGAAATAATCGCAGACTATCTCAGCAACAGGAAACAATTTGTTCGTGCTGACAATTTCTCATCAGAAACTTTAGAAATTACAAGTGGCGTACCACAAGGATTGTTGATTGGTCCATTATTCTTCTGTATCTTCATAAATGATCTTCCTGAAGTATTGAAATTTAGTGACCCATTTATCTTCGCAGACGACCTAAAATTACTAGCAGTGAATGTAGACACAAAGGACATCCAGCAGGACCTAAAAAGCGTTGAAAACTGGGTAGACAAAAACAAGATGAGTCTGGCACTGGACAAATGTTTTAAAGTCGAATTTAGAGGAAATCAACACGAATTTATTCTTTGTGAAACAGCAGTGGAAAGCTCGAATGTGATAAAGGATCTAGGAATACATGTGTCCAAACATTTAACATGGACAACCCATATTGACTCAAGAATGTCGAAAGCGAATAAAACGTTCTATTGCATCCGCAGAAATTTAGAATTCTAAGTCAAAATGCGCATAAAACTTTGTCTGTATAAATCCTTAATACTTCCTGTTCTAACGTATGGTCTAATTATTTGCAATATCTCAAGAAGCGACTTAGGGAGATTAGAAAGGTTCCAAAAGAAAGTCTTAAAATGGATCACGGGAAACGATTCTGACTATACAGAGCAGCTGAGATTGTTAAACATCCTGCCTCTGGCGTTGTTTCTCCAGCTGAACGAGTTACTGATGATGGCGAAATTCATGCATGAAGAAAACGATCACATTAAGCTCCCGGCAAAAATTGAAAATCCAGGAAGAACGAAAGAATTTTTCAACCTAAACAAAACCAGAACTGAAAAAGCTAGAGGAGAGTTTACATTCAGGACGTGCCGTCTAATAAACCGTTTAAATCACAAAATTGAATTTCGAGAAATGCGAGGCTTAAAGCGAAGATTGATACAGATGATGTGGAAGTTTTTCGACGATCAATTCTCAGAACAAAACAAGTGCACATGGGTCCTCATCTGTGACTGCAACATGTGCCGAAATAACTGGACAAAATTTTGAGAACTTTGGGGATATCATCCCATCAGTATCCTACTGAAAATTCACAACAACAACAAATTACGAGATTTCTAGTCAAAATGTGCTGGAAAGCTTCCTTCGCCATAGCTTACGGTTGTTGTAGCCTTGTTGACTTTGACGACACTTGGTTCCTTTTTTTTCGGTTTTTAGTGGTTTCGTCTCGTCCCTAGTCCGGTTTTGCCGGACCTGACGGGATAGGCATAGGATGGAAAGAAGCATTGATTTAGGGCAGTTTTGAAAATCAGTCTTTATAGGTGGCCAGAGGAAGTGATTGTATCCTTGATAAAAGAAATCTCGACCTATGAAAAAAATGAAAATTGTAAATCATTGATCCTCACGGGAGATATGAATTTCGAGTGCACCAATTGGAAGACATTATACTCGCAGAATGAATATGAAAACAAAATTCTTGAGTGTCTACGGGGTTGAACTTTCATGAGTCCCTAAAACAAAAAGAAAACAACCAGTTAGATGTGTTTTTAACCAACAATCCATACGTAATCATCAACTGATCTTGTGGCAATGATTTTAACAAAAGCTTCAACTCGGACCACGAAGCCTTTGTTGTTGCAATGCAGCTAGAAACATAAATTAAGCACAAAAGTAAACAAAAAGTTGGCTGTTAACAAGGTATACTGGAAAGACTTAAACTACTTCATAGAAGAGCACCCTTTTGATCCCTGTTGCTATAGTAGCGTTGATGAACTAGTAAAACATTGGTACAAATGGCTTGATTGAATTTTAACCGAAAATGTTCCCAAAACAACCACACACAGATCGAATCTCCCTCCATGGGTTGGGGAAGAGTCCTCACACTGCTTTAAAATGATATCAATTTTTAAACAGAAAAAGTCGAAAAAATCTTCTCTCATTACAATTATCAAACTTGAGAAAATGGAGAACAGACTGAAAATGTCGCTAAACGAAGATCAAGCGTTTGGAAGTAAAATTTTTTGAGATCGAAGATTCTCTGATCTTCAAAAGTATCTCAAATCGATGCACAAAAGCAGCAGGTACTCCGTGACTTTGACTTACAGAAATCAGAAAACAAATGAGGACGAGCAGAAATGTAAATTTTTCATTTTTTTTCCAATGTGTTCCTTAAAAGTATTGAATTAACGAAAGTTTGTTACGATAGTTAAAAATTCAATAAAATCGAGATCATTGAAATGAATATAGCGAAAGTTTTGACAAAGCTACAAACTAATAAGGCATGTGGCCTAGACCGGATAGGAAACACAGTGCTCAAAAATCTACCATCTTCATCCAAATCATTAATACTGATTTTTCAAAACTGCTTTAAATAAAGGCTTCTTTCCATCCTTTTGGAAGATAACTGAAGTGATACCAATATTTAGGGACCAGAACAGAGCAATGATTGAAGAGTACGACCAATAAGTCTTTTAAGCAGCATATCAAGTCCTGGAAAAACTTATTTTTGATGAATTGTATGTTATTGTAAAAAAGCAACTAGACCAATCGCAACACGGATTGCTCAACTAGTTTTGTTTTTAGACCTTTTATACAAAGAATACGATGAAAAGTAAAACGAACTTTTTAAGTTATACCTTGAATTCAAAAAATTTTTTGCTAGTGTTCCACAACTTGCTGCTCCCAAAATTGAAAAATTAGACATTGGAGGTAATTTTATTAAAATAGTTGCTAGTTACTTATCTGACCACCAACAGTATGTTGAATAAATGGCTGCATTTCTGAAAGAGTACCTGTCACTAGTGGTGTACCTCAAGGTTGCTTACACGGCCCGCTACTTTTCGTAATATATGTGAACGACCTACCAAAGGAAATGACAGAATGTGAAGCGTTCGGTTATGCGGATGATTTCAAGCTTGTAACTTTGATGCCAGAAAAGATACAGAAAGATCTATCGAAAGTGGAAGATTGGTGCAATACTAGTAAAATGAAATTAAACGAGAGCAAAGGCTATATCTTATCAATAAAACAGAAAGAAGGCGTAAAGCATCACTTCACGTTGAATTCAAAACAGCTTTCTGAAACAACTGAACAAAAGTACCTTGGATTAATCATGGCCAGCGTACTATCATGGAAACCAAATGTCGATAATAGGTGTAATAAAGCTTGGAAAGTATTCTACTTCCTGGAAAGAAACAAACTCTCTGTTGCTGCTAAAAACACTAAACTCAATGCGTACATAGGATATGTAATACCTGTATTAAGTTATGCATCACCAGCTTGATTCGCAAACAAAACTGAAAGTAAAGAACTAGAACGTGTCCTAAGGAAAGTAAGTATCTGGATAATGGGCAATTGGGATAAGAGCTATAAACAAATACCAACTGAACTGAGACTTCTTCCATTATCGTATTACTTTGAACTACATGATCTGTTAAGGCTAGTATCAACGTTGAAAGACAGCTACAACAGCAAACTACCGATAAAGTCGAATACGAAACCCAATGACGATCTTTCATTAACAAGACAAAAAGATCTAACAACGATAACAAAAACTCGAACAAGAAAGGCTGGCGAAAGTTTTTGGAAAAAAAACCAGTCAATTATTGAATATAATACAAAAAAGGAAATATTGATCCGAAAAAATTGACAAACCATTCCTAACAAAATTATACTGGAATTACTTCTACAAAGATTACTCTGTAGTCAACTTATGTTCCTGGGCTTTTATATACAACTGTGGACATTGCAACCCGGTGCAGAAAGTCAGCTCAGCCGTCAAGTGATGGGTGCAAACCCTTGTGTAAAACACAGAAGCATAAACTCCCCCTCTCTCTCATAGGTAAGGCGTGACATCAGCGTAGTCTGCTTAAATGTAGTTTCAAAACTGCTCTCGTCTGAATATATCTCGCGTTTTAGTGTGCTGTTGTGAGGCGAGCATCCTCGGTCATTCTAATTAGTTTTTTCAAAGAAGTTTATCTCTCCCCCTCTTTGGTGCCATGTTAATGTTAGCTGAGGGTGTTCAGCTACACGAATGAGGTTATTCCAGTGACTGAGGATATTGAGATCTGTCAGTCTGCCTGGGTAGTTGAAAAAGTGGTGAGCGTCATGCGGCCCTGGATTACAAACAGTGAATTTATTTTGGGTCAATCCTGCTTAGGTAGCTATTGAAGATGGCTGAGTATACGGAGCGGAGCTGTGTTAGAGCACGTGAAGGTTTCTTCTTTTCTAAGTTAACTCCAGGATTATTCATACCCAAAAGTTCACTGTGGTGGTCCTTAGATAATAGGTTATCTGGCAGTTTTTGTATGCAGATGTTTGAGGACTATTCTGTATATGTTAATAATTAGAACTGAATCAGTATGCAATATTTCGGCTTTTTCTTGATCGTATTTCGTTTTCAGCGTTGATTTCAGTGTGCTGCTTGTTTTTACGGTTCTATGGTCTGCACGCTCAGGAAGATGGTTTCCAAGGAAAAACTACTTGGCTAGCATTTCATTATGCACTCGACCAGAAAGCATTTCTGTTTCATCATTTGAGTGATATTCGTCATTTTGACACAGCTAGTTATAGATCTAAGATGTTTGTTTTGCTTGTTGAAGTTTTAGCCAGTTGGTGTTGCTTAAATTGGAGACCAGATGGGCGCAGAGTAGCTCATGACGCTACGATACCCCATCACATGGTTCATATAGCTGATGACTAATGTCATGTTTCTTTTTTTGGCATCCCCATTTGGTACTTGCCAATTTTTAGTGGATGTTACTTCTGACCTGAACTCGTGCGCAAAATTTAAGTGCAATTTTCCGAAATGTGAAAATGATATAGGAGAAAACATCCAGGATTTCTGTATTTTTTGATTTTTTGAGTCGGTACCCTCCAATATCGATTTTAGTTCCATATTTTACTTTGGTAGACCAAGAAGTGAAAAAGTTGCCATAGATTTGTATTCACTTCACACATTTAAAGGCCTGTTTTTCAGCCATGCATTAAGTTGAGAGAGATAATAGTTCATTGTTGTAAGAAGCTCAATTGGTTGTGGACTGGTAGTTAGAGTTGTAATCTCATCAGCTTAAATGAAGAGATATGCATTTTCTCATGGCTTAGACATAGTTTTGCGGTTCACCTTGTTTATATTTTCTCATGCCAGATTTTGCGTATTTGATTTCAGAGTATGTGAAGCGTACTTGGTAGGATAACAGCCATCGCTTGGTTTTAATAGTTGAGTCTCCTTTATTTAATTCATCAAGATGGACACTAATGATTTACTGTGTCAAAGGCGGTTGTTAGATCCAATGCAACAATATGGGTTATTCGACACAATTTTTCATAAACCATTCCTGCGATTACAAGAGGATTGTTACAACTAAGTGCAGTCCTGGCGAGCCGAGCTTTGCCAATCCTGTCTTGTCCGTTTTGAACATAATATTTGTGCATGTTCTTTGAACGAATGATCACATGTTAAAGCAGTGGCCCATATCTTCATGTATTTCAACTGGTGTCGGGCAAATAAGAGGACAACTGTTGGGACGACATCCGTTCTTTATTGGATTTGAAGGCAACGCTACACAATTCTTCAATTGTGGTTCTTAAAAATAAAAACAGCTTGAATTCGAAAAACTGTCTACCTAGCAACATTTCATTGCCAATTAGAAAGGTTCAAGTTCAATTTTTCAAAATATTTGCATGTTTCTAGAAACATGCCTAACGTTGTGGATGCCAATTGAAATAACTGACTCTCAAAGATGACTCTTTCTGGTTTCGAAAATATTAATTCTCCTATTGAAATTTTTAGTAATTTCACGATACATCGAAATTAAGGAACATCCTCGGTTGCCTTTTTTTGATTGGATCAGTGTTTGATAACTGTTTTGAGCCACAAAAACGACTAAAATATTGACAGTCCCGAGATTTTTATTTTCTTAAGTGTGTTTGTGTGAAAACTACAGAATTTTCCTATTATGTTAAGTTTTCGAAAAATTTGCATTGCCATTTTTGTTTCTTCCAAATCTTTTAGTTTCTGAAATACGGATGCTTGTATGAAAGCTCTTGAAGTTTTTTTTTTTAAACCTAACACTAAATTGGGTACGAACAAGTTAGGGTTGGTATTTAGTTTCAAATGAAGCTGCCTTTTACTATATCATTCAATATCATTTATATCCCAACATTTTTCACATATGGATGATTTTCACGCTTGCGATTGGCAAACGTTATCACAGCAGTTTTTTGACATTTTCTGGTTAAAAACTTGTCTATCAGAATCATTAGATGATTTCAGTGTCTTGCTGTGCATATTTGGCGCGCAGGTAAATGTCATGACCTGGGGCTTCAAAAGTCTAGGGTTAAAATTCGGTTAGTTTTTGATTTTTTAGCAATCTGAAATTTTCCTGTTTCATAAATAGTTGGCTTATTGTTTGTTTGCTTATTTTTTGTCGGCTTCATTGCCAGAGAACAATTTCATGATTTGAGAAATTCTTAATTTTCAATTTTTGTAATAATTGAAATTTCATTTGATGTTACTATGGAGATGCAGGTAATTGTGTTCCAAGAAACTTAAAAAACAATGAGTTTTGTGGAATTTTGGTTTTTGGTATTTTTTTTCTCCTCAGTCACAACAAAACAAAGATTATACCGATTTCTCGAATATTTACTTGTAATCGAATTGTTGGGAACCATTATCAAGAGTTGATCAACGTAGTTCAGTCTCTTGTAAAGGTAATGATGATTTTTTTTAGAGAAAAGTCTTAAAATGCTGTAATAACTACATATTAATGCATTTATGAATGCCGTACGGAAATGTGAACTTTTTGAGTTCAATGCAAGTTCATATGTTAAATGAGAGGCAAAAATGAGAGGGCGCGATCGTAAATTGTTATTGAAATTCTAAGAGCTAAGATTATAATTTTTCTTTAAATTTCGAAAGTTGAAGTTTTTTAAAAAGTTTCTTGTTTCTTTGCCAACTGTCTGTTGGCTATGTTTTAATTTGCTTGAAATTATTCGAAGAAAAGAGTTTTTTTTTCAAATGATTCCTTCGCCGGTTTGAAATTGTTACGCCCGTTTTTTCAACCATAAGTGTGTTAGAAGTTTGCTGGGTTGTGCTTACACTTGAAATATTTCGTGTTTTTTTGACCATTGAAAATAGGGAGGAACTTTGTATTCGGGTGTTTTAGGTTTTTTCATTTTTTTGTTTCGACGTAAAATCAGGCACTACAAATAATTTACGGACTCGGTCGAGTGGTATATCATATTATTGCCCTTCCAGTTGTGATTCAAACGACATTTAAAAATTTTCAAAAAAAATTTCTGGTGTCGAGCAAAACCGGTTTGAAATTTTTGAAAATTTTTGAGCTATGTCTGTTACCCCTTTTACGATGAGCAAAGGTATTTCAACCGGGTACTAGACTTTTTTCCCGTAAACAACTTTGTCCGCAGGATCACTTTTAGAGGATCTTCACTTCTCAAGTAGGATCTTCACTTTCTTCACTTTACCACGTAGTAAATAGTTTCGTAGCCCGTTTCTTAAGCCCTTTCAAAGTTGTAAGTTCTCATTTTTATCGGGCTCAGGGTTTCTCTCGGATCATTTTCTGTTTTTTAAACGCCATTTTTTTCTCTGGCATTTTTTTTTACTTTTCACTGCATTGTTTTTTTTTCAAATTAAACAGTTTTTACTATAACTGAAACTTCACAAACAAATTTGTAAATTTTCCATGTCTGACTGAGTTTTTATTATTTCCTTTTTTTCCCGTTTTTTTTTGTAAAATATTCAAATAATTTCAGTTCATGTTATATCGATATAATCATTTTGTTTTGCGTAATTTTGAGGGAAAATTATATCAGTTTATGATTATTTGTTTCAGTTTGGATGGGTCATAAAAACTTTTAAATTTTGTGAAATTTTTTATGACAACAGTTTTTTTTCGGCTCAACGGGTTTTGACCGAAACATTGTCGCCTTTGTTTCCGCTCGGTAAATGATTTCCGTTTTTAAGGGCTCTTTATGAACTTCATCCGATACAAATATGAAGTTTTTATAGCTGTAATTTTTGAACTTTTGTCAAGTTATTTTTTCAAGTATTTTTTTCTTTCATAATTTTTCAATATTTTTTATTTGTCTTTTCATTCACTTTTTTGTAGGGCAGTGTGTTTTTCCATCGCAAGTATTGCGAAGCTCCTCTTCGCCTCTGTGTTATATATAAAAATTAGAAATTTAGGCTAAAAAAACTTAATTTTACTATAAGGAAAGCTATATTTGATAGCTTTATTTGGCTCTTATCTGGTAAATAAATTCTGTTAAAAATATTCAAAATGTTTAGTGCAAAAATTGAAAAAATTTTTTTTTTGAAGATCATTGGATTAGCTTATGCCAAATTTACTAAATATCTACGCGTTCGTATAGTTGTATATATCAAACGACGTAACGCCGTACAAAAAAGACACTAACTGGCAGAAAAAAAAGTTTTTTTTTCTCTGAAAATGTGATCGGAATATTCTGCTACTTGCACAGCAACCGGCTATCCTTGCTGTTGAATATATGAAAATGTCGCAGTTTTTCCTTGTCAATTTTAAGGCTGGAACACAGGCGTGTTTTTTTTTAATTGAGTGTGACGCGAAGCTCCGCATCGCCTCTGGGTGTCAAATTTTTCCAGGGTTTTCGCTGAACTAACTTTTTCCGAAATTGTTTCAGCCATTTTTTCCATACTTTTTTGGTTCTGTTTTTTCATCAGATAGGATTATGTTTTAAATCCGAAACCTCTTTTCGGTTTGATTTACTGTTGCTAGAGTCTATTTGCATTTACATGTTTTTGACTTGAAAGAGGCTGTCTCAAATATTTTAATTTGAAGATAAGTATGGGTAGTTTTGAAAAGATTTATAAAATTTTAACAAACGTAGGTTTTCAAATGTTTTCAAGTTCCTGGAAGTTTCTATAAAGTTTGAATTTTTGTCTGATTGCATAATAAAGCCGGTGTCAATTGCACTTTTTAGCTTTAAAGCAATTTAAAAAAAAATATGCGGATTACGTGCGATGCTCCATTTGGTTGAAATTACTTTTGAGTTGAATCTGCACTTGTACCATAATTTGTTACTTGTAGCGCAATCAATTGAACAAGCCGAAAGAACCCATTCTCTGGGTCCAATTTGCAATTATAATATATTCGGTAAAATTTGAGGCAATTTTCTTTTATTACCTATCTGAAGTCAACCCTATTTCAGAAAAAGGCCTTCGAAAATTCTTTTTTTTTCGTTATGTCTTGATAATTTAAATCAGCATTGTATGCAAGCCAGCAACCACCATCAAGCCTAAAGTATTTTTACGGGAGAGACGAAACAATGATTGCTTTAATCGGAAGCTCTCTGATAAAGAAAATTGAAAAAGAATTGCTCAATAAGTCGAAAAAGAATCGAGATACTCGGAATCTACAAAAAAATGGTTTTCATTCAGAAGTTCTCCTTGAGAGACTCGTGCTTAAAATACTAGCTAATGTTTATCTGTTGACGCTTTAAAAGCTATAGTAAGACGATTAATTCCTGAAACATTTATATTATGGTTTGATTTACCTATACATGTTGTACGGGACATCCGCATGGCTGAGCTTGCCAGCTCATCTTCTTTCAACCTTGATGCAGACTTCGTTGATCATTTAGAGTGGAGCAGAGAGGATGTAGCTTATAATAAATGGAGCTTAATTTTCCGGGAAAGTAAAAAATTGGTCGGGGTTCAACTTACGATTTTAACTTCCTAGTAAAACGGCTTCACCTTTTCAATCATCCGTCTATCATATAATTGGTTTGAAATAATCATTTATTAGACTGCAAAAACGGCAAGGGTTTCCGATTATTTCCTTTTTTCGATAAAAGGATTATTCCCAATTTCAATTGCGAGAGCAGGTGTCCGCTAAAAAACTAGTTTTTCATAGTATTTGAAACCTATATGATATCCATCTTTTTTCAATATGGATGAATGTTTATAGAAATTCTATAGGTTTGCGAGTATCGGCTGAAAAAAAGTATTTAAAATATTTATTTTTGGAGTTTAGCCTGGATGATTTTGAAAAATCAGCAAATTTGAAAGCTCGGACTTTTTTTAGGTTTTCAATGTTTTGCTACTTTCTTTAAGCTGCCGTCTATAAAATTAATGGGAAAAAAGGCTGCCGGTTATAAAATCAATGGAAAAAATATGGGTTTGCCTGAATTCATAGTGTTTGAGATATGGATGTTTTTTCGGACGAATGCATTAAAAATGTATGGTTCAATTTGTTGTGCAATTTTCGGACCCAAAATTTTTTGCTTAAATTAGGTCTTGTTCGGATTAGCATAATTGAATAAAAATTACGGAAACTTCTTTAACAATTTTGAATAATTGTATCATAGTTTATGATAGCATCTCGAATAAAAGGTCGATAAATCAGGAATTCAACCCCTGCCAACCCAAAGGGTCCCCCTTTGTACTGTTTTAAGATCATGTATTAAATTTGAGTTGCAAATAAGTTGCAAATATGAGTGCTCATTTTGAAAGTGTTCTTTTATTGCAGTATGTAAATAAGATCAATAACCAGCTATTAAATACAGCCAATGCTAAGGATATTAATACAGACTATTATATTACAAATAGAACTTAAGCTTCAAGGTATCATGAATCTGTAGCGTAGAGATAGGGAAGGAGACCAGCAACAAAATATGAGGGTTCAAACCTGGGCAGTGTCGGATGTTTTCAATATATTTTTTTCGTTACTAGTTGAAAATTAGTCAGCTGAGAAAACTTGAAAACTTTGCCTAGTATTGGCAGTTATTAGCATGTGCTCTCCGCTTTATCAGTGACGAGCCTTTTCTTTCTTTAAAGATCAAAAGCAAGGTTGTCTAAGGCCATGGACGTTCGAGGTTTATGTGACTATTCCTATAAAGAGCATTTTTTTATTATAAACTGAAATATTTTTTTTTCTTGCCTTTTTTAACCACTTCAAAGCTAATTTATTGTCGTTGATGCTTAAGTTTGTGAAATGCAGCTTCGCATGTAGCACTTAATTCATACAATTCTAATTTTTTTTTACATTAGCTGACCTGGCAAGTACTGGCCTTGAAGAAGTGCATTTGAGCTTGTCTAGATTTTGATTTTACCTGTCAATCGAAAACTATATTCAATTCCGGTAATGAGAAATTTTTTTTCTGGAAACATTTTAGTCGTTGGATTATCTAATGTCAGCTTTTTTGCCGGCTTTCCTATCAAAACATGGATTTTATTATAAATTTCTGAAACTTTGCCGTGATTTAAAGTATCTCTATTATTTGTAATTTTACCATTTCTAATATTTAATAGGACAAATTTTTATGACAAAAAATTAGCTTCCGACTCAACGTGCATTCACACAAGAGTTGTCGGCTTATTTTCCGCTCGATATTGAATAATTTTTTGACGCCTTAGTTTGTATTGAAGTTCAAATTGAACATAATTACGACAAAATTATGATTTTTTGTAATTGTGGGTTTTTCAACCTATGGGCTTTTTTTAAACATTTTGTCTGCCTGAAATGGTAAGTGGCCTCTATGTAAAGTTTTTATTCACGGATTTTGTCTCATTTTAAGCTGGTTTGCCATGCGTTTGTTCGCCATGTATTATCATGCAACCAGTTTTTAAATCCAGTTTTCAACAAGATGGTATATGATAGCATAGTTCCACAAGCTGTCGACTTTTTTAAAACCGACCAACCGAAAATGCTGCACGTTATTGAAGAAATCTGCTGTTAGAGCTTGGAAAGGACCCATTTACAATAGATGTATTCTTTCTAACAGATCAATGTGATTATTCTATTCAGTTTTCAACAGCAAGGTGCTTTACATTTGGTTAGATAGAGCTGGTAAATAAAAGCCCAGTTTTTTCAGTTGTCGGTCTTTTCCAACCGAGAGATCAAAAAAGGCACAAAGTCAATTGATTTAAGATGGCTTTGTTCGCCATGTATAATCATGCAAACAATTTTTAAATCCAGTTTTCAGCAACCAGATGCATTGCATATGGATAGATAGAGCCGGTATATGATAGCATAGTTCCACAAGCTGTCGATTTTTTATAAACCGACGAACCGAAAATGCTACACGTTACTGACGAAATTTGCTGCTAGAGCTTGGAAAGGACCCATTCAAAATAGATGTATTCTTTCTAACAGATCAATATGATTATTCTACTCAGTTTTCAACAGCCAGGTGCTTTACATTTGATTAGATAGAGCTGGTAAATAATAGCCCAATTTCTCCAGCTGCCGGTCTTTTCAAACAGAGAGATCGAAAATGGCACAAAATCAACTGACTAAGACCGAACTCAAAATGTCCTTTAACTTGCAAAATTATGAATCACACGTTGAAACTGATACGGGGCCCGCACTGAGCGCCCATGGATCATAATCGATTATATTGTCATAATATGGTCAGTATATATAAAATTCTAAAGTAATCGATTATAATCCATTTAGAATCCCCGTTTATCCCCCACCCAGTTTACCCCCACTCTTTAGTTGGGGAGGATTTAAAAAACTTGAGGGGTGACGTTGAGACATGGCATTTACTAAAAGTCATGGCATACATGTTGCAAAAAATAATCGAATTTAGTTCTAAAAATAAAATGGATTATAATCGATTATAATGGATTTTCATTTCAAAAATAATCGATTATAATGAATTATCTTGCCAAAAATAATGGATTATAATCAATTATAATGGATTTTTTTTTTTCAAAAATAATCGATTATGATGGCAATATAATCGATTTCGTTGTCTGAATTTTACATCTTTTATGGATTATAAGTGATTATTTTTGTCTCGGTGATCCATTATAATTGATTAGAATCGATGGGCGCTCGGTGCGGGGAAGGGGGGGTATGGGGCTAGGAAGTTAGACCAGCAAATTATACGACTGTAAAATTACTGAATTTAGACGATAAGAACTGAGCCATATTTTTTTTGTGGAGAATGAAGTTACACAAAAACAAAAGAGTAAAGTATCACAGAACTGATTACAATTATTATTGTAAATGAATTCTAAAACCTTAAATTGAAAGATATAGTACATTTTTGAAATGCATAAATTATACAACTGACATTGATAACCTGATGTGTGGCTCGAAAACCAGTGTTCACTCAATCAAAATTAAATTGAAATCTGTAAACAATATTCACGCAATTTCCACGCAAGTTATTGTCTTATTTTCGTGACTTTCTGAGCATCTAATTCGCTTGTCGTCCAATTTCCTAAACTCCTTAAGGTGATACGAATAGAAGTTACGGATTTCTTGGTAAGTTTTGAATTGGAAAAAAGTGGATAGATATAATGCTAAGTGTTTTCAGAACAAATTTGCTTGAAGAGCTTGGATGGAAAGCCGTATAAACCTTTTGTGTTTGTTTTCTCACAAACATTTTCATGTTTTTATATGGATTGTTTAGATAACGCTGACAGGTCTTCACAATTGAAACAGCGTAGTGTATCTCAGTCGGAACTGCTTTCGAGGCGTCTAGCGGGGCTGAGCGATGGTGACGAAAAAGGGTCAAGTAAGTCCCTCCGTCCTAGAAGGAAGCCTACACGCATCATCAGAAGTGGATCCTCCCTGTCTCAACACAGCGCATCATCATTTCTTGACGACTCACCTATTCCAAAGCAGCACCTTAATGTAGGCTAAGGCATTGTTTATTAAATTTTAATTGACCGCCTTTAAGAAAGTGTTAGTAGAGAAGTTTTGAGAGATCACTCACAGGGGTAGCAACAGTTAGTATCAAAAGTTGTACTTCATACCTTTCTTAAGTTTTATCTCTCCTTGGCATCAATTGTTTATTTAGCCTAGTTGCGTTTTATGAGGAATTCTTCAGTGTTAAGCGTAGTGTTTTAGATACAGTTGCGAGAGCAAGTGTCTTAAAATCGGGAGCTAGACTTTTTTTTTCCCGTAAACAATTTTTCTTACAAAAAATTGATTCTGTTTCACTACTTGTCTTCCCAAATGGCCTGGAGGTAACCCAGTCGCTTTTGCAGCCTTATATCTTGGGTGTGAATCCCGGCCGGACCTTCTATTTAAAAAAAAATTAAAAAAAAAATTTAAGTGAGCTAAAAAATTTAAAAAAATTATGATCATGAAAAACATGGAAGTAGTTCAGAATGAAAAGCTTTACTTGAAAGCCTATGATATTATTTCGATTTGTATGTGATTTGATAAAAACTTTTGTTTAATTCTCGAAAGTTAAAAATTGAAATGGGAAATGGGTCAATATCAAAACTGGATTTAAAATATAAGTTTCATATTATTATTTTTTTAAAAACTGCTTCCCCCCTCCCTGCAAGCGTACTATTGTTAATGTGCGACTTGACTTGACTATCAACCAGGTGCTTTGCATTGAGCTAGATAGAGCTGGTAATAATAGCCCACTTTCGTAAGCGGACGGATTTTCTAACCGAAAGAATTAAAAATGGTACAAAATTAATTATCTAGACTGATCTCAAATTGTCTTCTTCAATCTGCAAATTTTCAACCACGTGCTACCGAACGTTGCGGTGACATAAATAGAAGGATGCAGTACGCAATGAATGCAGTAAATCAAAAATTCGTGCAATTAAAACGATTAATCTGCTGCCTGGTATTTGGGTATTTACTTGTAAAATATGTGTGAAAGCTCAAAAAAGTAGGTAGACGCCAGGTATTTTGTAGTCAAATTATTAATTTTGATAGCGGCAGATTGAGATTCGACCTCGTGGCGTGGTTATTCAGGTTATTTTTTCAAATAGTTTTTTCTTCATTTAGAACTCCTAATTGATGTTTCACTTGTGTTAGCCAAGTGCAGCTTCGCCACTCTGTCAGAGACTGAAAGTGAAGCAAAATCAGTTTGATGTCATACTAATACTTTTCTGAATTGTTCAGTCGTACGAAGCAATCAAAGCATTTTTTTCAAAGAACTGCAAGCCCGTCTCTATTCAAACTCTATTCAAACTTCGATGTTAAATAAATCGAAAAATTTATTAGTCTCTAAAGTTGTACTTTATACCTTTCTAAAGTTTAAGCCCTCCTTCGCATCAATTTTTTTTTAGCTTAGTTGCGTTTTTATTAGGAATTATTTAGTGTTAAGCGTATTGTTATGGTTACGCTTGCGAGAGCAATTGTCTTGTAATCGGGAACCAGACTTTTTTTTCCCGTAAACAGTCTTTATTACAAAATTGACTTTACTTTTTTATTGAACCCTAAAAACTTCCACGTGCCTTCCCATTTAGCGTTGAGATAACCCAGTTGCTTTTACAGCCCAAAATCTGGAGTGTGAATCCGGGATCTTAATTTTTTCAGCATGTATGCCATAAAAAAGTTTATAGTAAAAACTGATTTGCAGGTAAAAATTGATTTACTTTATTTAAGTGTTAGTATAGTAGGCTGGTGAGATCACTCGCAGGGGGGATCAACTGCGCGGGTTGGAGTAGGAGCAAAATATTTTGAAATTTTTGATCATGAAAAACATGGATGTAGTACAGAATGCAAAGCTTTACTTGAAAGACTTCAATAATAATTCGATTTGATGTGATTTACGAAAAATTTTGTTTTGTTCTCGAACGTTAAAAATAGAAATGGGTCAGTTTCCAAACTGGCTTTAAAAGACTTTGAAATTTAAATTTTATTTTAATTATTTTCTTTAAAAAAAATGCTCACCCCCTGCAAGCGTACTACTACTAATGTGCGACTTGATTTAATCTCAATTTCTTAAATATCTCTAGCAACCAATAATTCGTTGAGTTAGTAAACAGGAAGAGGCGTTCATTCTATTCAATCAGTTTGCTTAATTTACCCAGTTTTCAACAACCACGTGCATTGCGTTTGGATTGATAGAGCTGGTAAATAATAGCCCAATTTCGTAAACGGACGGATTTTCTAACCGAAAGCATCAATATGGTACCGAGGAAATTTATCTAGACTGATTTCTAATTGTCCCCTTTATTCTGCAAATTTTCTAACCACATGCTACCGAAAGATACCGTGACTTAAATAGAAGGTTGCAATTCGCAGTGAATGCAGCAAACAAAAATTCGTGCAATCAAAACGATTAATCTGCTGCCTGGTATTTACTTGTAAAATATGTGTGAAAGCTCAAAGAAGTAGGTAGACCCTAGGTGTTTTGCAGTCAAATTATTAACATCGATAGCGACAGATTGAGATTCGATCTCGTGGCGTGGTTATTTAGTTTGATTTTTCAAATCATTTTTTTTGCATTTAGGGCTCCTTATTGCTGTTTAACTTGTGTTAACCAAGTGCAGCTTCGCTTCTCTGTCAGAGACTGAAAGTGAAGCAAAATTAATTTGATGTCACACCAATACTTTTCTGGGTTTTTCAGTCGTTCGAAGCAATCAAAGCATCTTTTTCAAAGAATTGCAAGCTCGTAAGAACTATTTAAACGTCGATGTTGAATAAATCGAAAAATTTATTAGTATCAAAAGTTGTACTTCATACATTTCTTAGGTTTTATCTCTCCTTGGCATCAATTGTTTGTTTAGCCTAGTTGCGTTTTATGAGGAATTCTTCAGTGTTAAGCGTAGTGTTTTAGACACAGTTGCGAGAGCAAGTGTCTTAAAATCGGGAACTAGACTTTTTTTCCCGTAAACGATTTTTCTTACAAAAAATTGATTCTGTTTTACTACTTGCCTTCCCAAATGGCCTGGAGGTAGCCCAGTCGCTTTTGCAGCCTTATATCTTGGGTGTGAATCCCGGCCGGACCTTGTATTTAAAAAAAAATTAAAAAAAAAATTTAAGTGAGCTAAAAAATTTTAAAAAATTTGATCATGAAAAACATGAAAGTAAATTCAGAATGAAAAGCTTTACTTGAAAGCCTATGATAATAATTCGATTTGTATGTGATTTAATAAAAAAGTTTTGTTTAATTCTCGAAAGTTAAAAATAGATATGGAAAATGGGTTAATATCAAAAACTGGATTTGAATATAATTTTCCTTAACTGGTACCAATGCAAAGATTGCTCACTCTCCTGCGTGTCTGCTAAATCCTATAGTCTCTTTTTTCAACCCCACGGTCTACAGCCTTCGAAAAAGTTTGGGGGAATATTTGACCAATGTTTTTAGATTTTGTTTTGATTTTCTCAAAAACAGTCTACCAAATGGGAGATATTGGGTCCAATTGGTTAGAACGGATTGTGGAAAAATCACCTGCATAAACGGCTGCGCACAATTTTTTTCGGGACAAAATTGCCCCGGAATAGTGGAATGTTTGATTTTTGACAGGTTTTTATTCTTTTTAATTTTTCTTGAAAACTATTGGTCGAAATCGAAGGTTTTGGGTTAAAACGAAACAACTTGTTGCGTGAAGCTCTCCTGCTCATGTGACTACGTCTATTTTTTAACGCAAATCTTTGATTCTCGGAAAACTTTTTTTATTGACCTTTTTTTGGAAACTTTTTGAACTTCTCTGGAAAACTAAACTGCCACTTCCTAGGTTAAGTATATAATCGAGAAAATTGGTTTTCTTAATCTTCTCTACTTTAGTGGCCACGATCTTCTTTTATGCAGAAAAAATGCGGATCTTGGAAAGTCACGTTTTCGAACTTAAGGCCGTTTTTTAGAAACTTGTTGACTCTTTTAGAAACTATTCTAATAAATCTGATGTAAAGGTTGCAATCGAAAGAGCTGGTTACGAGATTTTCTCCTGCATTTTCTAAGAAATATTTTGTGTCCTTGGGAGGGTTCCAATTTCTCAAAAGTTTTTGCCTACTTGTTTCAGTAGAGAAACAACTAAGGTTCTGGGCACAGCCTAGTTATCTTTTATCGAGAGAAACAAAGGTTTTGGATCTCCTTGTTTTTTGTTCAAAATTGTACGAAAGTTTATGTACGAATTTGTTTTTTCTCTTTCTCAGTCACAAATGAAAGTGCTCTTTTGTTGCTAGAGCATTGGCAATTTAATAGCATCTGTTTCTACATTTTTGTTTGAAAAGCTTAAGTTAATTTTGCTAACATTGTTAATTTTTTCTGTAATTCCTTCCAGTTATTCGAAGCAATAAAAATTTTTTCAAAGCCCTGCACTTTCCTAACAGTGCTATGCATCGATGTTGATTAAATCATAAGAATTTTTTTAAAACTTATGATAAGCAAGGGTATTGCAAACGGGTAGTGGATTTTTTTCCGTAACTAAATTTGTTCACAGGACTTTTCATCTGGACTAATTTTCTGGAAGCCTCTTAGCAACAAATATACCTGTACAGATATATTTTGTGCTTAATGCCAGCTTTAAAAGCTGTCCTGTTCGAAATTTTCTTTTATTGTCGTTTGTTAATTTTACCAATTCGATTTGTGAAAATTTACTTTATTTTTTTTTCTTTCTTTTTTTTCGTCTTGATAGGTATCGGTCTATATTAAATCAGCTTAGTGTTCGTCGTCCGAGGAGCGAAAAAGTTCTCTCTCTGTGTGTGTTTTTAGGGTGAAGGGGACTTAATTGTTTTTTTATTAGTTTTATACTTTTTTAATATTGTTTTCCGGCTTTTTTGTTTTTTATTTTGTTCGGCTAAATAGATTTCGAATTATTTTATATCGGCTTAGTGGCCTCAGATTGTTTCTTTTGACCGGCGAATAAAGTTAGTGTGTTTGCGTTGTGGGTGATAGGGTCTTGTTTATTTATTTTCAGCTTAAAGGGTTCTGCTTAGGTATTTTCGGCTTTGTCACGGCTTCGTACAATTTTTTTTTCGGTGCTTATGTTACATTACTTAGTCTTGGCGCATTTTTTTGTTTCAAAACTAGCTATATATTTTTTTGATAGACCTATTTTTTTGACATTTTCGATTTTTTTTTCGACTTACCGGCTTTTTTTGTTTTGCTTCGCTTTTGTGTATGAAATTGTTACGTGTTTATTTTTTCTACATTTTGTGCTTTGGGTCGCCTTTTTCGCGTTGTTACTTTTTTCAAATGCGTTTTTTCAGGAAGTAATTAACATTTTTTCAGTCACTTTTACCCTTGCGATTTTTCCCGTAAATAACTTTTTTCGCAGAATTTATCCATTTATTTTTTTCTACTGTTGTTACCTTTGTTTGCTTAGCGTAGAAGTAGCGTACATGCTTGGGACGTCAAAGTTTGAGGTTTCGAGTCCGATCAGGTAGGTCGACTTTCTTTAGACTAATGGAATGTCGTTATGGTTTATTGCTCTAATACTTTGGGTAATTAAGTTTCAAGAAATTCTACATTTATGTTATTTTTATACGATATAAGATTTTTTAGTCGCTTAAGGTCCAATTGAATTTTAATTTAGTTCCAAAAATAAACTAAACGCATTTTCCTCCTTGACTTGGAAAAAATGATTCATTGAATTGCTTGATACTATTTGATTTGCCTTAAAATTTGCTTTAAAAAAATCAATTTAGTGCTCAAAAATGACAATGTTGAGGAAGAAGTTGTTTTCGATGATTGCTCAGCTTTCATTTGAGGATCTTTTAGCGTTATGAAGCAGGGTAAAAGAAAACATGCTTTTATCTTACCGGAAAAGTGACGTGTTATCGAAAATAACCCTTTTCAACATGTACAAACTGTATATCAGCTTTCAGGGGCGGATCTAGGATTTTCTCGAGGGAAGGGGATTTCAAAAAAGTTTTTTGTCGACTTTCTTTAGGCCGATCAAATTGATTTTCCGAGCTTTCCCAGAACACTATAAAGACCCTATTTGACAAGCTTTTTTGCTATGCAGAAAAATTTGAAAAAATAACTGGTCAAAAATGCCGTTTTGATGAACTTTTTTGAATAATTTCGACCAAAAAATTGCGTTTTTTTCGGTGGCGCTTGCCTCAAAAATTAGTATACATTGGCGCATTTAGAAAAATTTTAGTGTTGGTCGGCCCTTTATTTTTGAGGGGGTCGAATTCCTGAAGGGGATCCCCTGGATTTTTTTTATCGTTTCTTGGTCACCACAGCGGTTTATTTTTCCAAAATAGAAATCACAACCTGCAGATGGAGCACGAATACCGTGACTAACCCTACTGTAGAATATATTTTTTTACCAGTGGATGATCTAGTGCCGAGCACAAATGGAGGATGCATACAAACTTCAAATTCAATTTTGTTAAAGATATCTTTGGTAATAATGAATGCCTAAAAAAGCATATAATGGAACCAGTTGGTTATAAAAAGGACCGTTTCGATGCATAGAAGTTTTTAAAAAAATACTTGAAAAAATAATTGCTTTTTGCTCAACTTGGTCAGAACTTGGCTTTGTCAGAATTTTTTATAGGGATATGACTAATAATTAATTGTAGCATTACATCAAAAACGTTTTACTTAGTTCAATGCCGCTTGCGCGTAGAAAAAGAGCGGTGGAGAATATTTCGTCGCTATGTCCGTTTTTGCAAAAATTTATATATTATTTTTACCATTTGGAAAAGGAAAACGTTTCGCTTCATTTCTATAGCTTGCCGTGTTGTACTGTAAAAACTACTGAAGAGAAAAAATTGAAACGCTAAAATAGCTTTTCCTGTGTGTGTAAGTGCATTTCATTTTGAGCATTTTTTTCATTGCTTTTACTCATACCATACCAGCAGAGGCAAATTCAAATCGGCTTCACTCAGTGAGGAAAAATGAAGCGCATCTTTTTTAAATAGATAAAAAGCTTCATCTTGTAAAGTAAGATTTGCTTTAAAGTATCACAAAATCCCAAATTTTGTCGTTTTTTTTGGTTCCGCATAATTTGTTTTGGCGCCTGATAACACAGCGTGTATTAAAACAGTACACGTTTTTTTTACCACTGAAACGACATTATATTGACGCATCAATGCAACATGAAAGTTGAAACAAAAAACGGTTGGTAATTTAAAGCATTGAGCTTGCAGTTTTATCCAAATGGAGGTTTTGTGCTTTGTTAAATAAAACCAATAACCAAATTGCGTTTTTAACAAGAGGGATACATTTTTATACGACTATCGCATCCTGAGTTTTACCTTTGCTAAAATACACTATTTACCTTTTTGCTCTCTGTATTACAGCCATAGTCTTATTACTAATAACTAAAATCCAGGTGACCTTATAAATATTCAATATAATTTTCACTGTCATTTGAAATTTAAGTATTGACTGATGTTAGCAGTTGATTTGCATTATTTAGACTCTGCAATTTGCCTTTAACTCGGAAACCGAAGCTCCCAATTCTATTTCTGCCTTGCCTGGAGTCGATTCTAAGCCAACTTCGTTAAGTCATCACAACATCGCCTCTGTGCGACGTCTTGAGCATAAAGGTTGGTAAAATGATTAATAAAGGTTTTAAGTATGTCGCAGTGATTTTGGTACAATTTGCTATTAAGTATTCCACACAACTTTGCAAACCATGTTAATTTAGAAATTCAAATTATAAGAAATTCCATACAAATTTTGGCATTATTTTATCTGAGCGAAACTATGACCTATTTTTCTGTTTACCCAGAATGAAGTCAGGGAAAATGTGTGCTTTTCAGACCTAGGAGATACAGTGTCCTTGAGAAGTGAGGTCTCGAGTGGTTCGAATAGAGAGGCGAAGCGAGACTGGTACAAGCAAATGTTCAAGTCTATGAACCCAGACAACAACAGAGGTTGGTGAATGTTGTTCAGTGAATGTTACGTTTCAATTACTTCCTACATATTTAAGTTGTTTTGGGGAGTTAAATTTTTCCGGCGTCCAATTGAACAGAAGGGGTCTCTTCAGTCTTATTGTGGGGACTGAAGGGACCCCACAGGGTTTTTACTGTAAAATGTAACCAATTTTTTTAGACAATTATACCGTTTTTAAGAGCTTTTCGTAGAAAAAAAACTATTTGAACATAACGATATTCGGATGTTTTAAATGATTTTTTTCGTATACTGTTTAAAATGCATCCGCTCTATAAATTGAGGCATCTTAGTTGGTAAACTTAATTTTTTTAAAATTGACTCGTACTGATAATGCGTCATAATTGGCTTGCGTCAATTAGCAATTATATAAACTCATAATTGGCGTGTGTGACTTTAGAAATTATGTAGACTCAAAGTTTTACTAATTCAGTTTTTCTCAGCGTTATCGGTCATATTTTTGCTTGCGTATGCGAAGTGCAACTTCGCCTCTGTGTTCGAAATGTGTCAATCAGTTCCGAATTAAATGTCGGGACAGTGGCTTTATTAAGCGTCAATGAACGAAGTGAATGCTTTTATTCGAGTTGTGTTGATTTTTGTTCAGTTCAGTTCAAAGTTATTTGCTAAAAGGATTGGCCAAGGACTGTTTCTTTTACAAAATTTCAAAAAAAAAATTGATAAAAAATCGGCTCTGTCTTATGTTTTTAAAGGTTTTGTAAGCACAATGCGGATTTTTTTGTGAGGTTCCTTGTAATTAAAGTTATCTCGATGTATTGCGGTTATTTGTAAATTTGCGCTGCCCTGATATTTTTGTAGACGTGGTCTTCTAGAAATTTACTTTTTTCAATTTTGTTTGTTTGGACTCAACGGCCTCCGCCTAGTTTTCTAGATTACAATGCAATGTTTGTAAGTTTTGCATGTATTACGAAGCTCCGCCTCGGTTCTGTGTGAAATATGTTTCAACCTAAATTGCGAGAGCAATTGTACTTGTAATCGGGAACTAGAATTTTTTCCATTACACAGTTATTGCGACTGTTAGAAATTAAACCTGCTCTGTTGTGCAACCTCAATAATTTTGAGGCCTGTCTTTGTTTGGTCTAGTGGTACTAATTGTGTCGTAATATTCTAAGGTACGAGGTTCGAGTCTACACCAGATCTTATTTTTAAGCTCAGATCATATAGGTTGCAATGTTGTTACTATTTACTTTTTCGCGGTTTGACTGTTGATTTCTTTTTAACTTCTGTGCATTTCCTTTGTTTAAAGGAAGGCAAACTCCACTATCGAACAGGGAAAGTGTAAAGGTAACAAAAAACGTGATCGACTTCTAATTTCGAAAATAGAATTTAATGATCAGATTTCCCAGCGAAACAAAATGTTTACCTATTGATCCAGTTTTCTCAAATTGGGCTAGAAATTTAAAGAGCTTGTAAGGCATCCATTGTTTTCTGTGAAATTCAAAAATGAGATTCTTTGAATTTTGAAAGTTCCGTTTTTTTTCTGTTCACTTGCGTTCAATGATTTTTTTTCCAACTATCTGTTAGCAATGTTTCGATATGTTTGGAAATCTAAATTTTATCTGAGAAAACAATTTGTCGTTTTAATTGTAGGAAGACGAATTTTGTCAATCTACTTTCCAAAGCATGGATTTTTTTAGAGGGGAACGATAAGATAAATAGCATTTTAGGAAGCTCCATTGATCGTTTCTCTAAACAGTGAAAATTGTTTTGTAGTTTGTTTCTTCGAGTTTTTGACGTGTTTTTCCCGCTGTCTTAAGAGTCTATTTTTTCTCTATGGGAGATTTATTCGCAAATTTGCCCTTGAAGAATTGGCTGAAAATTTGACCTACGGTCTGGGTTTTTATTTGTTGTGCTAAATTGGATACTAAATTTAAAATTTGATTTCGGTTCATTTTGACTTATCGATGTTGGCTATGTTTGCTATTCCATTAGGATTTTTCGAACGTTATCTGGGTTTCAGCGATGTGATATATCCAATTAGCAACAGTCACTTGTATTGTGTTTTATCGAGCTGGTAAGACTTGACTCACACTAGTATATGATATATGGCTACATATAACCACCCCATTCAACCTAATACACTGTTAACTTAAATATATTGTACAGTGTGTTAGAATAATGTTTTTCGTCCTTACTTTGATGGGAATATGTTTAAAATAATTAGAGGGGGTTGCAAAAATGTTACCAAAAAATTTCGCTTCAGCTGAATTAGATTGGGCTGACAAAATTCTCGACCCCAACAACCGACAGTTCCACGACAGCAGTATAGTAGAATCAGATCCTTATGCGAATCTAGACAGATCTCATACCAGCTACAGTACTTTGCCATTGAGTCTATCAAGAACGAGAAACAAGAGCGAACAAAATCCCTTGGAGGAGCAATTTGAAGCACCCAGAAACAACATGTATAAATGTAAGTAGCAATCTAATTCAACTGTTGCAACAAGCCTACTTTTAACCAGTTTGTTTTCACGCATCATGAAGTTCTCTAACCAGTCTCGATTTTTTTTACATAGAATAGCGAAATATTATTTCAAGTCAGGCTGTATAAATTTGACTCAAAAATAGTCTTTAGTTGCATTTGAATTTAACCCATATTTTGATTCTTTTCTTTTCTTCCTTACCTGAATTGCTTTCCTACTTTGGCAGCTGCTAACCAGTCTGAATTCAGCAATACGCGTCGTCCCCGTTCACAAACCAGAATGCACAATGAACACATTTCCTACCTTGAACCAACTGATTTTGCACTGAGGAGCCCGCTTCAAGGTGGTAATTTGAACCAACCTGACCTTTTAAGCATGAACACTACACCACATGCATCTGATCAAATAAATGCGGAGGGTAGGCCATCGTCGAGTAATTCACAAGCAGCTACTCGTTATCGACGTGACAAACCGAGGCGCGCGGACGAGTTCAAACAAATTCGAAGTTTTTTCGACAATTTGGGACAAGGAAATGAAAACGGCGATGGAGGACCGGCACAGCACATAAGAACACAGAGTTTAGATCGAGCAAAGTCGAGTAATAAAGCAAAGTTT
The DNA here is from genome assembly GCF_963678635.1 of Symsagittifera roscoffensis. Lineage (NCBI taxonomy): Eukaryota > Metazoa > Xenacoelomorpha > Acoela > Convolutidae > Symsagittifera > Symsagittifera roscoffensis. The sequence continues at coordinate 56,655,752 of NC_087064.1, forward strand.
CTGAGTCAGTCAAGACAGAGGTTCCCAGAAGGAAAGGACAGCACTGATTTCCCGAGATCGGGAGGTCTGGGACGGAACTCAGTTAAAGGAAACAGTCGTTGGCAATTGAGCTCATTCGATGAGAATTTCGTGGCTCGTAATCAGTACAGGTACACAATTCGGGAGCCGAAAAATCTGAAACCGCCTCGACCAGAGTTACCGCCTTCGGCTGCAATTGATACGGATTTCATTGTCAGGAATTCGAGGTTCAGAAATACGAGTGGCGGAGATTACCCACAGCCCCGTGAAAATAATGAGAACAATAAATCTGGAATTTCTTCTGACTTGCTTCTGGACGAGACATTCAGGGCTATTTTTGACCAGAAAAATGAGGAATTTTCTCGTTCGAATGAGAACTTAATTGATACACGCGTGCAAAATGAGCCAGCAAAGGCAGTGTCAACTTACAAATTGAGTCTGAAATCACCTGATTCGAGTAATGAAAAACCGCCTGGCTTCGATTCGAGAAAAATGAATATGCCGATTAACAATAGATTCATTGACTCTGAATCAGACGATGACGTTTCGCTTCAGTCGCAAATCGAGAATCACAGCAGAGTAAAACCGAATAACTTTGCTAGTAGCCCGAGTAATGTTATTCATAACCCGAATATGAGAGCCAATTTAGAACAGACGCTTCAAAATTGCAACGGGAAAATCAACGGAAATCATAAAGGCTTATATGGATCTACGGGGTCTCTGAAAAGCGCACCGATACCTTTCCAGAAGAACAATAATGATTTAATCCAATTGGAGGATAGTTTCACTCCTGCTATTCCAAGAAATGAGGAAAGAGGACATGAGAGTAGGAAGCCTAGAGACAAAAGTCCGTTAGTCAAGAGTGGAATTGACCTTTGGGAAACTCGAATCGAGACGGTCGAGGTCGAAAAAGTGCAACGCGAGCGAGAAGATTTGAAGGGTAAGAAAAGTGTCTCGCCTTTTGAAACTGAAGTGCAAAGATTTGAACCTAGAATTCGGTCGAGATCAGAAAATCCCCTGAACATGGTAAATAATGTTCTGCAAGATGGCATTCTTTCGCCTCCTCCAGGGAGTAATAAATCGAGCTTGAAAGAATCCGAAGCGGATCCAAACGAGTACAATTTTTCGATGAGTGCAAAATTCGCAGCTGTAAATTCCATACCACAGCCGTATAATAGGCAAAAAATTGGAGGCGTGCCTTTTGAACCGTCGTCCAAGTTTAGACCATCTCACGTGAAACCAATACAGACTTCAGAACGCAATGAGATACAAGATTTCAAACTCGGATCGAACCCCTCTTTGGTGCAATATGATGAAAAAATGGTTACTGAAACACAGACGAGCGAAGCGTCTCGTGCGTTTGATCTGCCGGTCAAAGTTTACGATGATTTTGCAGAAGATCATTTGGCCACTGTGCAAAACGAAGTGACAGAGAAGTTTATTTATTTCCCGCATACGAAAAAATTGATCAAAGTCAGTCCAGAAGACGAAACTGAAAGTTACTTGAAACAGGTGAATTTGGCCCACAGAGATGTAGGATATTTTATAACTCTCAAAAAACAAGTGACGGAAGATAGACTCACTAAAATTGAGGCAATAAGTGATCGCACTCAAGAGAATGCGAAGATTAAAGACGACGTGAGAGATTTAGCGAGAAGTCTGCATGATCGAACGGCGAACAATGAGCGGGATGCGAATCAGAAAGAGAGTTCACTTCAGCGTGGAAGCAGTGCAGCTGATAAGTTCACAAAAATGGATCGAGCTTGGAACAAAGCCGCTGATGATCAGCCGACGGTTAATTTGTTCGGTGCGAATCAACAAAGTTCGCCCTTTGACAATTTTTCGAATAAATTGAAAGGTCACATATTGGACAACAAGAAGCCCAACAAAGCGCAAGAAACTGAGATAGGCAGAGATTTTCCAATGTCGCCAACGGAATCTCCAGCGTATTTTCCAAACGCAAGAAGTCCGATGAATGAACCATTTGCGTATCGTGATGACAAAATGAACCATGGAGATAATCATATATACAACAGAAGATTTAAAAAGAATGACAGCAATACATACAGAAATGTCGGATTAGTTCAACCGATGCCTGGCAACCGCTCCATCAGCGTTGACGCTTTGAATTTCGGTGGTATGGGATCTGAAAATACAGGGAGAGTTCCGCTTAATCAAAGCAACCAGCAATTGTCGGAGAAAAATCGAAGTCGTATGTCACTCATGTCGCATGGAGGTGAAATGTACGACAATCAGTTTCCAGAAGGACAGCGCGTGTTCCAATCGGCATCTCCGACTGTTATGGATGTTAAAAATGTAAAAAATACACAAGGGCAGCCAGAAGGCAGAAGTGGTTCTTTCAACCAGCAGAATCAGTTTGATCACGTGCCGATGGTAGGTGCAAAGGGAAACGTTCATGCTGAAATCGGAAGCGACTTCAACCCGAAAGAGGGGGACAGTGGCGTTGATTTGGATTATTACAGTCCGAATTCAGGTAAGTGCTGCGTTCACTAATCTTGTCTGTTAGTTTTCTCGAATCTTGGCAATCATTCTCATAACTTGCTTTTCTGAAGAGTTAAAAATTATTTTGGAAACTTTTTAAAAGCTAAGATAAAATTGAGATCAAATTCTACTTTCATCAATCTCCACGAAAGATTAAATTGAAGAGAACTGTCATAGGCCTTATGATACATGATCATGACCTAAAAATTGCTCGAAGCCAAGATAGTAACTAAAAAGCACTTTTGCAGATGATATTAAGTACCCTGTGCAGTCCAAACACGATGACGGACTCCTTGATCCTAACTCGGGACACCCTCAAGACACTCAGATGTCAAGGCACTCGCCACATATGGATCATCAGCCAGTAGAAAACGAGTTTCAACAGGATAACGGGGGATTCGGAGGTGGCGATGTGCCACTTCACATTCCGAAGAACGAAACAGCGCAAAGCAAAGAAGGCTCCAAGCCCATCAAAAAAGTAATTATAGTAACTGATTACAAAACTGCACATATAATTTACTAGAAACTGTTTTGAGGATCTTCTCTGATCCAGTTAGCTAATGAGGTTTACTCTTGCTCTAAATAAAAGTAGTTACTTTTTAGATATTTTTGCGGCCTTTTTTGAGCTTCAACTGTTATTTAATAAGCTTTTCGTTTAACATGTTTTGAATATTTTAGGTACTCAGTGTGAGTTATTTTAATACTGTTTTTGCGTGTTGCATGTACATTCTATTATTTTAGACGTTAGTCTTTTCCCAATATCTATGAATTGAAATGTTAAAAAGTTATTGAAGTATTCTCGTTTGTTTGTCAATTTTTAACCATCATCGGGGCTTTGGGAGAAGAGAACCATGTTGAGCAGTTCCTCTCTTTAGATGTATAATATAGCTGCAGAAGAGTTGCATGGGTCTTCTGAGGATAATGATATCTCGGTATGAAAGCAATATGTAACGTCATTCTGCTTTGCTTTACTTGGTAATATTGTAGTGGTGGTGTGGTTTCTTTCATGCTTGCATTAGGTTAAATCATTTTGAGATTCTTCATATGGTTATCATGCTGTGGTATGCTTTGCTTGCGATGTTGATTTTTAAAAAGAGTCTTAAAAATTTTCAAATTAATATGGTCATTCTTGAAAAGAGCCTAGAATGTATATAAATTCTGAACAATAATAAAATGATGGTATTGATTCTATTTGAACCGATTTGCTGCAATTTTTCTGTTTTATCACTAATGATTTTTTTCTGGAAATTCATTTACTAAATCGAAGGCAAGCTGTTGGGGCTAGGTTCTTTTAGCAGACCGATTTGTTTCAGCAGATTCAACATTAACAAATCAGAACGCTTATTTACGCTAGCGAGCAGGTAGTGTTTTAGTACGAACCTTCTTTTTTCTATCCTAACTCGCAAATAAAAGTGTTCATTGAAAGTGTTCACTTATATAGAAATTTCACTGAAGCATTGAAATTTTCATAGCATCTGTTCTCGGCTTCATTTGTGGCTAGTGTTTGTGATGGAGATTCAGAATTTTTAGATCGTAAGTTCGAGTCCGAGCCTTCGCCGAATGTTTACTAACTCGAGGCTTATTTTTAATGTTTCTTATTGCAATTTTTAGAACTCTTGAGCTGCTTTTTGTCTTGTTTTTGCTAGTATTTGCGAAGCGCAGCCTCGCTTCTGTGTTCAAAGGTGGCATTGGTTAGAAACAAACGCTTGCTCCGCTGAGCTTACATACTTCGGTGTACTGTTGAAGTGAAGGTAAACTGCACTATCGAACAGCAAAAGTGTGTAGGTCGCGAAAAACTTGATTCGAAAGTAATTTTTCAATTTTTAGATTTCCCTGCGGAATTAAAACTTTACCTATTGATCCAGTTTTCTCGAATGGGGCTAGTTATATGACAAACTGTTATCATAAAAAGTTTATGAAGTTTAGAGAGCTTCAGCGTGATCTTTTTTTCTGTTATACTTCAGTTCATTGAGACTTTTCCATTTTTTTGTTGGCTATGGTACGTTTTTGCGTTTCGAATTTGGAAAAATCGGCCATATGAACAATCTCTCCCCTGAATAGACCAAGCGAACAATATTCTCAATGCAAGGCTGATATACCAAACGGTAAATCAAGCAAAAAGTGAGAATTGTACAACAATTAAAAGCGCGTTTGGCATCTTTTTTTAAATTGAATTTGTGCACAGAAAATGGCCAAAAATTATTTTAAAAAATGAGAAAAAAAAAGTCAGTTTGAAGCTAAATTAAGTAAAATTGCTTCGTTTTTAACAGTCACATATTAATAATTGTTGTTTCCCTGTAACTGTGTCCTAATTTTGTCATAAAATTTTTAATTACAATTTTTTGTCGCTTAGGGTTGTATAAGCGAAAAGACCCTTAATTATAAATGGCATTTTCAAGCATTAATGCCTGCATGCACTTTGCTCAAGTTTGATTGGCTAAAATATCATTTTGTAACTAAATGAACGATCTCCATAGTTTGATTTAGGGGGACTTTGTTCTCTTGGCCAAAAAATCCTCTTTTTTTAAATTTCACTGTAGGTCATTGACTTTTTCCAACTGTCTGTTGGCTATGTTAAATTGAAGCTAATCGTAACTAGCTTTGGTGATGGCTCTATAGATTATTGCGAAACAGGGTTTTTTTTGCGAAAGGTGAAACTTAGAGCTTGAATGTTATCTCCTGTTGTTGCATTAGTAGTTAGTGTAGTTTGTTGTTGTATTTAGTACTACGACGAGGAGTCGGTTTCTGAGACAACCTGCTGTGGACCCAAGGTCTCTGTTTAGTTCATGCAATTCATAAACATTTTAAGACAGCGTCTCCCTCGCATTTGAGTTCATTGTAGTTTTCCCTTCATTGGATGGTGTACATTACGTTCTTGTAACTGTGATTTCTTAAAATAACAGTTTGAATTTAAATGAAAAAAAACAACAACTGCGGTTTCATAGTACTGAAAACAGTTCAAAGCATAGAAACTGATAGTATCTTACAAAGTAAAAAACCATGCTTTGGTTGTATCGAGGTTATAAAAATATTGAGTAATATTTTTTTTTTAAAAACTATTTGATGAAGCTTTAATTTTGCGTTTTCTTATCGGCCATATTGCTCATTTATTTGAATGTTCTGCGTATAAATGACTTGAATTTTTGATGTTTCAGAAGATCTTCAAAAAAAGATCAAAAAGCAGAGACGACGCTCTTTCAAAAACAGCGTCAGAACCATCGCCATCACTTAGCAACGGTAATCGCAAAAATGCGCCTCGAGGGAATAATAAACCCAAAGAAGAGCAAGTTCACAGCACAGCTGACAATAACTTCAAATCTTCGTTTTCGCATCAAGTCAATCCGCCCTTGAAGAAGGAGCGAGAAGAACAAGAGCCGATCTACGCAACTGTGATACACTCTTTTAGAGCTCAGGCAGATTAGTAAGTAGACTATTTTGGCGATGAATATCCTTTTTTCGTACCCACCTCCTCAGAAGAGATCAGAATGTCTCGTTTTTGCTTGAGAGTGACGATTCGATTTAGTGTTAAGTAAAAAATGCTAATGGCAGAATTTGACGAACAGATAATTTCAAGGTCACTTTGGTGTTTTATAGGAAAGAAGCTTTAAAATATTCACGCTCAAATTTGATTTTCCCGCTTGACAGTTACCCAGGGGAGGATCTAGGATTTTCCCGAGGGGGCGGATTTTCAAAAAATTTGCGAAAATTTTGTCGACCTGTTTTTTAGGTCGACCAATTTGATTTTCCGAGCTCTCCCAAAGACCCTGTTTTGGTCATATTTTCTGCGCCACAGGTAAAGTTTTGAAAAAGCAGGCCAAAAAGGCACTTTTTGGAAACTTTTGACCAAAAAATCACACTTTTTCGGCGCTCGCTCCCCCTCTAAATTAATATTGGCGCCTTAAGAAAATTTTTTGGGTCTTGCTGTTACCTATGGTTTTTTTCTAAGGAAGGCAAATTACGCTCTCCAATTGCGAAAGAGCAAATGATGCGCAAAAAGAACGTGAATCCATCTGAATAAATAAACAATTTTGTGATCTCTAATTGAAATAGTTTTATGAAGTTTTATGAAATTCGAAAGTTGAAAAATGTTCAAAAATATGAACCATTTTTTTTCCGGTTTCAGTGAGTTAAGTGACAATCTACCAACTGTCTATTTGTTATGTTCAGCGTTTAATGGAAATCAATTCAATTTAGTTAAATTTCTATGTGTTTTTTGTTTAGTGAGCTGGAGGTGAAGAAAACTGATACAGTGATGATTAAAAAGGAAATAGACGCCAATTGGTTCGAGGTTCGGGCGAATGGCCGCGTTGGCTTAGTTCCGAAAGCAAACCTACGTATCATTCAGAACAATACGGCACAAAATAGTCAAAATGCGCCCAATAGTACAGATAACAGCTCTTTGCCGAGGTCGAAAACGAACCCCAGCTTAAACTCGGAGTTTACTGAGGGTCGCAGTCGTCGAGATATGCACGATCCGAAGTTTCAAGGGAATCAGAGTGAGCAACAGGGAAGCAGTGTCAATGCGCCCAATCGAAGCGAATCGAATAGCATGAAGCCGTTGAGTGTCGAGGTATCTGGAGGTGTGATTCAAGCTCAACACGAGAAGCAAGTCTCAAATTCATTATCACAAAAGAAGCCGGGCGAAATTGTGGAAGGCGATAAAGTGGTTGCGAAGTACGCCTTTTCAGCACAGAGTGCAAACGAGTTGGATCTCAAAAAGGTTCTTAATTGTGTTTTTGTTCGTTTTGATCATTCTCGCCCAAGAGTGGCAGTAATTATGGAACCATAGAGAGGTTTTTCAGCCTAATTTAAAGTGCCTCGAAGATCATTCGTTAGATGTTCTTGCTATTATGTTATTAAAGCCCTTTCAGTCGTGATTGGGATTCGAAAGTGGTGTTTACTTCAGCGAGCGTAGTGTATTAGTATGAATCTACTTTTTTCCAAACTAACTCGCAAATAAAAGTGCTCGTTTGGTGGAATTTTTGCTACAATCACGATCTGTAGCAAGAATTTCAAAGCATCTATTCTCTGCTTTTTGGTGGCTAGTGTTTACCAAAAGTCAAGTGTACGTGGCTCCGAGGGAAGGACATGAGATTCCTGAGCTACTTGTCGGCGGAGGTTCAACCCCGCACTTAATATTGGTTTTTATTTGTTCGGTGGTATTTTTGCTGCAAATTTTTGGCAATTTATTAGCATCTACAGCTGCTTCATCGATGACTGGTCCAGCAACTTTTTAATGGCCCGTTTCGCAGATGCGAGAACGTGAGACTCCAATTCTCAAGCTCGGAGGTGCGAATCCGACAAAAAAAAGTTTTAATAACTCTTGTCTATTGTCTACTTTTGATTTCACTTTATAGAGCTGCTTTTTGTAGTTTTCTCGCTACTGTTTGCGAAGAGCAGCTTCGCATCTGTGTCCAAAAAACTGTCCAAAGTTCTCATGTTGCTAATATAAATGAAGCGACGTGAAAATGATATATATAAAGAGATCAGTTGATCTGCTCATGTCTGCCATCTACAATCTTGCTAAAACTTCAATAATAAAAAAAGAAATTAGTCCCATCTAGACTCAAGCCCCGTCCCTCGGTGTCAGCTTTTTTTCCACTAGTCAAATATGTGTTTTTGGATCGGAAACTTAATTTTTTGATACTTTGTACCAGAAGAACAAATCATCGAGTGGTTCTAGTATTATTGGGTCTGATGGGGTTACGTTTGTGGTAATATATTCGACTATATTCCTTATTAGTTTGAGTCAGTGAACGTAGTGTTTTTTTGATTTATCGCGGTTTGACATTTGATTCATCTCCTTTGTTGCTAGAAAGGAAAGTTCCACGATTGAGCACCTGAAGTGTAAAGATCAGATAGATCGAATTCTATTTCTGAAAGTCTTTTTTATTTTGTGATATCCAAGCGGAAGATAAATTTATCTAATGATCCAGTTTTCACAAATTGGTTTAGTTTCATCTAAAAAATCAAAATCGTAAATTTTTCGTTCTGAAAATCGAAAGTCATTTTTGTTGTTTCCTTGCGTTCCTTGACTGTTTTCCAACTGTCTGTTGGCTATGTTTTTATAGTAAGGATAAATATTAACGTAATTAAATTTACGGGAAAAAAGTTTGAGGAAAAAGTTAACATTAAAAGAACCAAATAACAGCATCTTTACCACCATCAAATATTGTTTTTGGAACTAAGGATAAATCAGCTTGAAAAATAAAAATTTTCAATGCGTATGGCGGTTGTTTCAGAGGGACGTGGTCACGGTTACTAAAAAAGTGGACGAAAACTGGTTGGAAGGCATGCTAGGCAGTCGCAGTGGAATATTCCCAGCTACTTATGTGCAGAAAGTGTCGCCACAGTCACAACCTGAAATGCTCAGAGGTAAATTTATACTCATTCTGGATTTTTTTCTCCTGGTCTAATTTTTAGTATATTGTTACCCTTGCGGAAGCAGGGGTATTACAACTGAGTACTAGACTGTTTCCCCGTAAATCAATTTTTTCACAGGATGACTCTTCACAGGCCATGTACTGTATCCGTAGTACTTGACCCAATAAATTCTGATCCATTAAGTACTACCCAATGTAACTGAAATTGCAAAAAACTTGAAGTAAATGAATTTTTCAGCTGTTTGGATTTTGTCTTAATTTTTGTTGGCTTTCATGGTTTTTTTCATAGATGAAGTTTTTCATTAGTTCTCTTGAAATTTCTTTGTTGGTAAATTGAGCTGTTATGTTCGAATTGTTCAGTTTTCTGGTTTGGCCACAAAGGCGTTTAGCGAGTGTTGTATTTAACTCAAGAATATCGTAAATCTGAATCTGAAATGCGTTTTTCTCCTGAACGGTTCTATAACATTTTGACTTCTTCGAAAGAAATGTGCGAATATCTATTTTCTGCTAAACTTTTTGATCTTTTCAGGTACAAAACATTTCCACTCCCAGCCTCATTGAGTTCTAGTTTTGATTTAAATATTCTTGGAGCACTTGCATTTAATCGTTTTTGGGCTCGATAAGATTTCACTTAAACATCGAAAATGTAAAGGTCTCGAAAAACGTGATCGACTGCTAGTTTCGAAAATGGAATTTAAATTCCAGATTTCCCAGCGAAATAAAAATATTACTCACTGATTCAGTTTTCTCAAATTGGGTTTTTTTTTATCAAAAAAGGTGCCGATCATAAATTTGAAGAGCTAAAGGCCATCTATTTTTTTTTGAAATTAGAAAGCTGCGTCCGTATTTTTTTTGTTAATTGCGCTCATTGACTCCTCTCCAAGTGTCTGTTAGCTCTAATTTTTGATAGGCCCTGTTTCCTCAAAGATGGCTGGTTTTGATAACATGCCTGCATCTAAAATGCCACAAAGTGGAGGTCAAGATTTTGGTCCGAGGAACATAGTCAATGCAGAATCCACGTATCAGAACCCTGTAAAAAAGAACTTGGGAGGTAGTGCAGTCATTTCAGAGATGTTTCCAACAGTGGGAAGAGCACAGGAGCAGGAAGGAGGAACCACAAAAGTGCATCATAGTCCACTGGTAAGTCGAGTTAGTTACAAAGCACATGAAACAAGTATTATGAACAATGAAAAACTAAGGGCACAGTATCCATATTGGAGTCTGCATCAAAAATGGCGATTTTTTTTATGTCAAAGTTTATTACGCTTGCGAATCGTAATAACTTGCTGATACTACGTGCACAAGAATAAGAAATGATTCTGTTGTCCCAATAACGTCGTTTAAAAATATTCGGAAAATTTCTTAGAATCAAAAAGAAGTCAGTGTGTTAAAGAATGTAAATTACTGTAGGGCGATTCAAGCCAGTGGCAGCAACACAACTACAGTAGTTTGAAAAAGTGGCCTGAACAGAACTTAGCGGAACATAACCAGGCGCGATCTCCAGTTGGAATGGGAATGGGGTCGAATTCAGCTCTGAATGCAACAAACCTCACCGTCAATACCAGCGCTACCTCGGAATCTGGACACCATGGGGAGTCCCTGGATCGTGAAGAAGCCCGACGTCAAGAAGAACCGTTAGTCTTTTATCCGATTCAGTGACATTAGAGCCCTTTAAGTAATAGATCCTCTGATGATAAATCAACTCCAAAACGATCTTTAATCAATTTCAGCTCAGTAAGGTTTAGTATCAGTAAGCTCGGTGAAGACGCTTATTTAGGTCTTGTGATACTTATGATTTCTTTTAAAATGCAATTCAAATTCATTCGCTAAAAGGAAAAATTCGCTTTTGAAAGATTCGCTTTTTTATTCACAAGCAGTGGAAAACGCTGAATTATGATTTCAGCTACCGTGTGAAGTTCCGCTACGACCCATCCAGCCACGACGAACTGGCCCTAGAAGAGGGAGAAATAGTGTTTGTAACAGAGAAGTGTGACGACGGCTGGTTCATCGGATACCCACAGAAGAATAAGCTTCTCTGTGGCGCATTTCCAGGAAATTACGTCGTGAAAATAAGTTGAATTGTTATTGTAATTTTGTATCAAAAAACCTACCCAGAAATTGATTCGAATCTTCGAGAAAGTTCATATCATATTTGCAGTATTAAAACTTTTTAAAAAGTTACAACCAGCGATGTTAAATTTTCTGAAACCCTACATTTTCTTCGCTTGTATTCTTCGCTTGTGCTCTAAGATGGCACGCCGCATAAAACTGTTAGGATATATTGATATCATTTTATATTAGTTCGTTACTGAACAAGAAATGGGAAGGTTTCTTTCTTTGCAGTTTCAGATTAAGAAATCTTCGACCAAGTGCTGAAAAGAAAATGTCATTTTCTTTAACTGGATTCTTACATTCTATCGTTGCAGTTCTATCTTTCATTACATATCGCATATGCTCACTTAATGTTCCAATTGACAAAGCGGAGCCATTTTTCTACATATCAACATTGGATTCCAGAAGTTTCTTCTGGACTTGTATCATTTAAGGGTTGTTTAGAAAGGAATTAATAGAAATAAAAACGTTCAAATTGTGAATAGAAATAATTGTTTCATGAATTGTAAATTATATAGATTTATTCAAGTCATTCACCTAAGTAATTGCGCAACAGAGCGAATAAATTTATTTTTCCCTTTCTGTTTTCTGGTTTTATCTATTTCATTGCTTTCAAGGAAATTCGCAGTACCAGTCAAGAAACAAAGTCCGTTGAAATGCTATCGAAAATTCTTATCCCTTCTGAAGAAAAAAAAACATTTTTTTTTCATAAATTCCGAGTGGAATAATGAAAAAAAAAACACTTATTGTTCTGTCTCTTGATTTTTTTTGGTTTTTTTTAGCCAAAATCAAATACCGGAAATCACCGTTAAGCAGAGTCAAGTGATATGTCACATAGAAGCCCTTCCAGTCGTGTCGACAAAAAAGTTTCTAGGTAGACAGCTTGAGCGAAGTGTGGATAAAATTTGGTCACTGCATGATATATAAAGATTGTTGAGCGAGTAAATGATCTTCAATGTTAAGTGTCAATGAAAGTTGTGAAGGCCCATGTATAGGTTGTTTTTTTTCAGGAAATTTTAAATTGTGTTCAAACTCAACTTTGATTTTTCGCGGTTTGACTTGATTTTTTTTAAAATTCATTTAATTTTCTGTGTTAACAAAACCAAACTCGCCTATCGAACAGCTAAGTTCACGAAATGCTAAGTTCACGAAAAACATGAATGACCAGTTCCATAAATGGACTTTAATTTCTGAATTCCCTTTAATTCCCTTTAATTTCTGAAAAATTAGCTAATGAACCAGTTTTCTCAATTCATTGGGTTATTTATATCAAGAAAATGTCGATGAAATGATCTTGAAAAGAGGTAAGAGGGCATTAATTTTTTCATTGAAGTTCTAAAAAATTGAAGTTAATCACAGTGAATTTTTTGTTGATTTTTTGTTTCCGTTTATTTTGGAAAGTGCTCGAATTGGTTCAGGCTCAAATTTGTTTTTTTTGCATTTTGACTTTCGTTTCTTCTCACCTGCGAGAGCAAGTGACATGCAATTGAGAACTAGGCTTTTTTCCGTAAACAACCTTTCATACACGTTCTGCTGCTCAGTTTCTGCAGCTGCTCGGACATGCTCATTTTCTTGAAAATTCAAGTTGAACATTTTATTAGTTCATTTGAGGCAGTAATTATTTTTTTGATCATATTTTTTGAAATACTATTTAAGGGCTTTTGATTTTCGTCCTAATTTCCGTCTCCGGATTTTCCGGTTTTTTCCAAATGCAAAAAATAAACTCTGGTATTTTTCAAGCAAAATCTTTCTTAAGGTTGGGGTATTAATGTATGATTGAAAGAGTTTATTCCTGGTTAATAAAAGACATGTATAATTTAAATGTATGGTAATTGGTTTCCAAATTTTTTTTGAAATTTTTTCTACATTGGAATTTTTCTCACGTTTAAGAAAGTGTTTTCTTTCAAAAATTAGTTTTTTTTTTAATTTGCTCAAGGGTGGCACTAACGAAAGATTGCTCACGCTCTTGTGTGCCTGCATAAACGCCTTGTCTTTTTATTTGGTGTATTCTGTTTTCTAGAGCGTTCGAAAAGTTTTGTGGGGGAAGTTTTATGCCCAACCTGCTCTGGCTGTTGGTTGCCGCGAAGTTCTTGAGCCTCTAGACCCACGGCTTTTAAATAAACAAACAAAATAAATGTTTTGCCATCAGATACCAGAATTTTTCAGAATCAGTCTGTCTATTAAAGATGAAAGATAATCTAAAGAGCCTTTGTTTCTAAGATAGTTTGAAGGGTTGCTCTTAGCTATCCAATTTGATTTGCGTTTTGTACAGTGTTTAGCTGGTTTGAAAAAAAAACGCTGGTCTGTCTGGTTAGGTTCATACAAGAATGTGTAAATTTAAAATGTCCTATTGACGATGATGAACTAAAACTTTTTACTCGCTATTATCAACTAACCTTTTTGGCCGCGCCTCGCTGGTTTTGGACATAGTTTCATTGTGAAATGATAATTAAATTTGCTGAAAAAATGCTACCTACCATCGAGATTTCTAAAAATTATTGCAGCAAAACGTTTTTATTTATTTTGTACCCAAAAAATAAAAACAACTATTTGTTTAATGTTGTTAGGTTAATACAAAAATTCAGTAAAAAGAAACAAAATTTGCTGTAATGTTTCCCTGTCATGAATCTTTTCTACACAAGTGGAGCGTAGTGTCATATTACGAGATTCCTCTTTTTTTTCCAACGCAAAAACAATGTTCATTTATTTGATGCCTTTTTTTTGTGTCAATAACGTTATCTCTGGTAGCTCAGCCTTGTATCTGGTGTTTGGTGGCTAGTGTTTAAAGATTGTTAAACGCACATGGCGCAGATATTAGGAGGTGTGAAACTTAATCTCCAGTCGTTAGTTCGATTCCGACACATAACAGATTTTTTATTAGTTTTTCTTTTTTAATTATTTTTCACCTTTTGCCCCTATTAGAATTAATTTTTGTGGATTTAGTTTTATATTCCTTTCCTGCTCTTTAGCTCTTCGAAACTTGATAGCTTGATTCATGATAAATTTAAATTTCTTGGCATCTGCGACTCTCTGGCCTAGAGGAAATGAATAGGCCTGGCACGGTAAAGGATCCTAGGAGTACCTTTTTCAAACTGAAACTATTCGGTTTCAGAAAAACTCTCGGTCATCCGTGGGTCCGATTATTGTTGGCCGATCTGTTTTGTCGGCTTAGTTGGCACATCGGAGTTTGTTTGTGCTGTAAGCTATTTTCATTATTGTTGCAGGTCTTTTTATGGATACGCTTTTGTGATTTACGCCTACTTATCTGACCTGGTTTTTCCTTTTGATTTTTTTTAGCTGGAAAGCTTCGCTCGGCCTAAATGGTTTCGGTTCATTTTTCATCGGTTTTTGTGAGTGACCTTTTTTGTGTCGTTTTAAGGTAAGCAGAACTTTATACGCCTCCTCCTCTCTTTCCGCGGAAACACACAAAAGGAAAAAATTAGAAATTCAGGACTTTATTTATGACAGAAATTTTGTTTTTTGGCTCATCAGGTTTTTTTTCTTAAGTTGTCGCCTTAATTGACGCTCGGTAGTTATAAATGAATAATTTGCTGGTCGTGTTTTCCTTATTTTGAGCGTAAAACGAGACAAAGTTATACTTTTTCGACATCTTGCTTTTCAGTCTTCGTTTCCTAGCTCACAATGCTATGTTTGTGTTATATCACAGGTGATGCGAATCTCCGTTTTGCCTCTGTTTTATAGATTTTTGCACGCTGAATAAAAAAAAATCGGAACACATGTTTTCTCCATAACACATCATGAGATTACGGATGTATTCATTTTAGTCTAATTTGCAATCTGGGCACAATTTGATCTAATGGCACAATTTACTATAACTTCAAAGTCATAGAGACCTTTGCAATTATGTCAAAACAATTTGCTTTTATCTCTATTCATTAAAAAAATTCTTTCAGGGTTCGCTGAAAAAAGGTAACTTTTCCCGTTTTTGTACTATGTATTTACAAGAAATTGAGATTTCGCTTTTTTCCAAACTAACTCGCACTAATTTGAATTTGTGCTCAATGTTTGGGCCCAGTTCCATTGGCGGGTGCTTTAGTTTCCTTCTAGTTTCTCTGCTTCACATGAGCACGTAATATTCACTGCTAGATGATGTGTAAATTCTAATAGGCAGCTTAGAAAGTAACTTGAATTATTCATAATCTGGAAGCCCGTAGACTGATTCCCGTTTTGGTGTATTAAGTTTTTAATCAAGCGAGCAGTCGGACATTATGTTGTATTACGAGTTCATGTTTTTCCGATCTAACTCGCATTAAAAAGAGCTCATTTTGGTGCTCTTCTGCTGTACAGCATTAGTTATTCAATATAATGTGTTTATCCGCTTTATTGGAAGCTAGTGTTTGGATAATTTCATAAGCACAAGGGGTAGATTTGAGGTTTTGAGACCATTTTTTGGATTTTGTTGCTTTTTTTTGTAGCTTGTTTGCCTGTGTCAATTTTTTGGCTTTCTATCCATTTTGAAGACATTTTGAATTTATTTTACTCTCTAGGTTTGCGATTTTCTGTGATAATGGTTTTCTGATAGCTTTGCTCAACGATTATTTTCAGACCTACTTCAATCACCAAGTCGTATATTTGAAATGACTCATGCAAGTGGTTTACCTTAAGGCTATAACACATCGAACGATGCGATAACATTACCTGAGTTTGTCAAACACTATCATTTATAGGAGAAGAATTACAATTCTTTGTTTCAGTTAAGCTATGAGCTGACACGCACATCTTCTCGGCCAGAGGTTTCAAAGTATCTGCTACAATAGACCAACTTTATTTATTTATTCAGAAGTGCTGCTATATTTTTATTCTGTGAGGCATCCTAGGATCATTTTCAACTTATCTGAAATTTGGCGATGAATTTTTTTTCGAAATCTAAGTCGACTCCGGCTTCAAATCAGGCTGAGATAGACCTGATGGAGACAATGCAGAAGCTAGAGATAGAAATGATGACTGACATGTACTCCAAATTGTCGGATGTGTGCCGTGAAAAATGTGTCGGCGTGGAGATAAAAGAGGCAGAATTGACAAAGGGAGAGGCTGTTTGTCTTGACAGGTCATCAAATTCAATCAGATTTTTATTAAAATACTTGCACATACAAAAAAATCAACGGATGGTTTTTACTATTTTTACACGAGGAGCTAGTTGGAGTTCTCTTACTTGTACTTATTGTTTCCGGCATGTTCTCCTTTAAATTTTGAACCTTTTTTCCAGAAACAAACCGTTTAATCCCGAGTTTGGTTAGAAAAATCAAACATCAGTAATGTTGTTTTACAATCTTCGCGACATAAAAGTTAAACCTCCTTTTGCCCGTTGCCTGATGCCTTTAGTATGGGGATAATGTTTTAATCAATAACTGAACTAAGTCGGCTTGAATTTTGATTGGACCAACAGATGTGTGTCCAAATACATGGAGCTACACGAGTCCGTAGGAAAACAACTGCAGGAGAAGCAGAGTGTACAGCCGGGCGCAGCTGGGCCCTCTTCTCCCGGATGAATTGCGTTGATCTTTTGCTTTATTTTTTGGATGCAAGTAAGATAATTGGATCCCTGAAACATATTTGAAACATATATATTTATATATGAAACAAGCTTCAGAATTGTATTGTTTTTCCGACCATTGAAAATGGGGAGGAACTTTGTATTCGGCTGTTTTAGTTTTTTTTCCGCGCGAAATCAGGGACCACAAATAATCATCGGAATGAGTTGTGTGATAGATCATATTAAAGCCCTTTCAGTAGTGATTCGAACGACGTTTAAAAATGTCCAAAAACAAAATTTTCCAGTGTCGAGAAAAACTAGTTAGTAATTTTTTAAATTTTCGTTCAAATCCGAGCGGGTAAAGCAAGGGAGCAGGCTTACAACAGTTTATTTTTGCTTAATTCATACTGTAAAAACTTAGTTTATTTTTGGATTTTTTGGTGCTGTTTTGAAAATCGAAAATACAAAATATTTTTTTTTTGATTTTTTTTCAATGATTTTGTGTTGTTTTTCTAGTCAATTTTTCTAGAAAACTGTTGTCAAGTTTGCTTATTATGCTATGACTGTCGAGTATGCCTAGCTTTTCATTCAGATTCTTTTATCTCACATCACAGAGAAAAAAGGAAAAGCGACACTAATTTGAAAATTTTTGGTATTTTTTAAGACTATGGTCAGAACATTGTGCTATTTACACTGTACCGGCTATCCATGTCAAACTTTGAACTTGCATTGTTGAAAAATTAAGATATTATTGTTTCAGCCAAAGTTTGATTGTTTCTTCAATTTTGTTTGAAGCTATTCGTTTGGGGTAAATAACCCTTGCATGCTGAAAAACAAGTAATACTTGAGCTTAGATTCTGGGACTTAAAAAGCTACCACTATTTTTTTTATTATGCGGGGAGTTGTTTAAATGCATTGGGAAATAATTTTTGCTTTTATTAGGAGGAGCTCATGCTCTTTATACCTAAACTGAAAAAAGCGCGTCGACATACAGCGGAAATTTCCCCGTGAAGCTTACAAAAGGAAAATAAAGGAGCACTTAACATCTCAACCTATGTGGGTATGCAATTTTACTATTTGAAAATGAAAAGCTACCAAGTGCCAATTTATTTTGTGATGGACTGAAAAGCCAGCAAGACTACTTTTTATTGCTTTTAAACAGTCTTTTTCTGTTATTTCCTTATTTCCATATCGTTTTTAATTTCCATGTCGCTTTTCAGAGTAAAATGACCAAATTGTATTAACATTTACATCATGACTAGGCTAAGCCATTACTAGCAGCAGAAGTAGTTCGCAACGCCATATTACACGCTCACGAGTTCAGAGAACCAGTTACCATGACTAAAAGTCCGCCAGAACCATTGCGTCACGTGAGCTTAACACGAAAAGTGCTGGTATTCACTACTCGTCTAGTCCTGACTTCGATCAACCAGGTAGTGGTGGTGCCTGGATGGTGGCTGGTAATGATTCTTGTTCAGCTGTTGAGGTTCGTGGACTACAGTTTCTATCAGAAGATGGAGAGTCTGCTGTACAAACACCTGTTGGATCTGGTGGCCTATTGGGGATGGGTTGAGGGATACAGAGGTGAGATAAGTTGAAGCAGCGCACAGTTCAAGTAAGATTTTGAAGTTCGGCTAAATTAGTCAAAACGGGTCTAGAATTCCATATGAACTGAACAGTGGCAATTGAAGTCAACATTCTTATTCATGCAATTCAGTTGACATACAGAAAAGAAAGCAGAAGCTATATTTACTGAGCTTTGAGATTCTGTTGACTAATCATGCCTCAAAGAGCCGTTCTCATTCACTCAATTAGCCTTTTAAATGTGACACAAACTCTAGACACGTTTTCATTATGCCATTTTGTTATCACGTTTGTCTGTGAGCAAAGAAAGATTAAATGAATTGCATTATTTTTTGCTATATTTGGTACAGTTTTTCGCGATAGAAAATCAGTTTTTTTTATGTTTGATGGGCGGATCTAGGATGTTCGCGAAGAGTTTCAAAAAAAAAAAGTTTTCTCGATCTTAATTTAGGTCGACCAAATTGATTTTTCGATGTCACCAAAAATTCCTACAAGACCTCATTTTTAGCCAAAATTTCACAGACAAATGTTTGAAAAAATAATGTTTTTTGGTGATATTTTGAAATTTTTTAACCGAAAATTGTTTTTTTTTTGCGGCGCGCACTCACCCCTCAAAATTATTAAAAGGGCGCAAAAATTAATGAAGCGGTCGAACTCGTGAGAGGTTTTCGATCCCTAATCTGACCTGACCCTGCTATCTACTTTCCTATTAGCATGAAAATTTTTCTGGATGCCTGGCTTGAAAATAGGTATCACGAAAAATGATCCGCTATGTATTTTTGCTTTTTTTCCTGGAGCATTTAAATTTGAATTTTTTCTAAATCTAAACAAATTCAAAAATAAATAATCCCGGAATTTTTTAAATAAGCACATACGTCTAGCCAAAATGTTTTCAATTTGGTCTTATTTGTTGTTTTTGTATTGTTCCTAATTGTGTCACTGAGGCCATAAAAAACCAAGTTCTTCTAGTTTTTTTATGAGCTTTGGTTATGAATTGATTATATTGATGTTTTTTTTCATTTTAGCTTCTTAAACGTATGAGCTGGTATAATTTCTCTATCGTTATTCAGTTTCAGCGAAAATTAATCGTTCTGTTGAGTGTCTCTTAGTAACCTAATTGCTTAATATCTGGTCTCTTAGTAACCTAATTGGTAAACACGTTTATGAATTATGAAATTAGTACCACGTTTATGATTAGTGACCAGTTTCAATGTTAGTTATGATTAGTGACCATAAACACGCCGAACGTGGGGCTCGAACCCACGACCGTGGGATTAAGAGTCCCATGCTCTACCGACTGAGCTAGCCGGGCGTGCAAATTATCTCATCTTAAATTATTTTGATGTCATTTTGAGTTAATGTATGGTAGCGGGTAGGTCTCGAAGTGTTAGTTATGCTGCATAGCTTCCATTGTTGCCTTTTCTGCTCTTTTTACCGGCCACTAGTAGAAAAAACTCATCATTTTTCAGCGGTACGGAAAAAGAAATAATCGAAGAATCAATATTTAGTTGAAGAATTTTGAAGTATCTTTATGATTTGATTTAAAAGGGACCCTGATCACTGCCCTGACCATGTTATGGAAGGCTATATTAACAAAACCGTTTACTTACGCGATTTAACTCATCTCCGAATTGGCTGGACGGGTTGTTCCCTTTTCTGAATTCGCCTCAAAATTTCTGGAATTTTCTCTTTTTGATGATGCTCTTTCTTTACACCGAATTTTAAAAAATGTGATGTTTTTGCAGTTATCGAGAGTGGCGCTGATATTCAACAGCTGTCTTCTAAACGGTGTCTCGTTCTTCCCAACCACCAGAGCACAGCTGACATAGTGACTCTGTTTGCCGTGTTCCACAACAAGAGCGAGGTCACTGTGAATGTGATGTGGGTGTCTGACTTGGAACTCATGTTCTCCCATGTTGGGGCTGTGATGAAACTACATGGAGACATGTTTGTAAGACAGGTATGCAAGGAGTGTTGCTGATATCAAGTAAATTATCAAAAAGACAACGCCTAAGCCCAAATTTCTTCCCACTCCGTGAATGTGCCGGGGGCGGTGCTAGAAGTACAGAATGCTCCGACCAAACTTTTTTTCTATTTAAGGTGACCGTTTTGATAGTTTTCATTCGGAACTATATACGTTGTTAAAAAAATTTTTAGAAGTGATTGGAATTACCTAAAATTTGAGAAGTGATTGGAATTGCATAAACTGCCGGTTGCCAAGCAATTAATTTTTTTTGTGGGTGGCGTGAGGAAAAAAACTAAAAAAGTTAAGAACATCAGTAATGGCTTGAATTGATGAGATGACTTTGCAAAATGAAATGGTAAAATTTATCAGCAATAGATATTTTTTATAGATTTTTTTTGAACTTTTCATGCCGGGGAACTGGAACCGCTAACAGCGTAATTAAGATAGTTTCGATCCTCTCAATTACATTACCCTCGCGTAATTGAACAAGAAAACACTAAACTTTCAAACATGTTTTTCTTGACACGAATGTTTTTAATTATCTTTTATATCGATCAATTCACGACTGAAAGAATTTATTACGATGTATCACTCAGGCCCAACTGACGTATTTTTGTAGCTTTTCACATTGAGTGTAGAAAAAAGAAGAAAAACCAACTTGCGACAAAACGAAGTTCCTTTCCACTTTGTATTGTTTTTTTCTTCTCAAAATGGGTCATAGTTTTGCTTACGCCGTGTTCAGCACAAGGAAAAACTGAGTTCTATTCTATTTTTTCAGAAACTGGGTGCTGCCCAAAGAGAGAAGACATTGAAGGACGTGGAGACTCACATGAGGAATAAGTTCGTGGCCAAGAGGAGACGGTGGTGCGTAGTGTTCCCAGAAGGAGGATTCTTCCGGAAGAGGAAAGCAGCCAGTCAGCAGTGAGTTTTCTATTTTAAAAGGAGAAAAATCTCCAAGAAAACACAATAAAATTGGATATCATTAAATTCTGAGAAAGGGTTCCCCCCTTTTTAACTCTAAACAACTTAACACCCTACAATTTCACTCCCTACTTTTTGTTGCCTTAGCAATATAACATCGCTACATTTTAAAACAATTTCTATGACTTAACACCGTTTTAATCCAAATGAAAAGAAAACTTACTTCAAAGGGGATTTCGGTAACCATCAAAGAATTAAACGAGAGAAATTTTTGCCATTTAAAGCCAGACAAATTTGCGCTACTTAATTCGCGTAAGTTTTGAATAGAAATGACCTTGCAAATGAATTCAATGGAACGTTTCAAACCAAAATGAAATGGCCTTGCTAATATTTTCAATGAATCATTCCAAAATGAACCAAAAACAAGCAAAAGTTCAATGAACTTCAAAAGCCCGCAAATAATTAGACGTCCTTTGACTAATATGACCTAATTTTCTAGACATTTTCAGCCGGTATAGAAATTAAAAAAAGGTTTAACCAATGCCAAAAAACTTAAAATCATTATTTTTAGAATCATTCTCGAACTTAAACTTATGACTTGATCGCTTTGTCAGCTTTTTTCGAACTGTTGGCACATAAACGCAAAGCTAAAGGGTTTGCCAGCCCGTAGTCCAAACCTAGCATCCCGAAAATAAGGGCGATTGTCCTGGGATTAAATTGCTAAGGCACGAGTCATGTTCTTGCGTTTAGTTACGTTTCCGGGAGTCTGCAAGGAAACGTCTTTTCAAAAAAAGCTGACAAAATTTTCAGTAGGATTAAAATATGAATTTTAACAAGACTGCTCGTATCAGGGCGAAGCCCTGAATGTTCCGACTGCCTTTTAAGGTCTATGGAGCATTAATACAATGAAAAATTTCAATGTAATAGAAAAAATAAAATAAAAACTTTTGAAAAAATTTGAGATTTTATGTAAAAACATCCCCCCACACGTCATATTAAGTACAAAGTGATAGATTTTGCGCCTTTTAACAAATCAATTATGGCATAAAAGCATCATTGAACCAATTTGGAACGATTTCTAAGACGGATTAAATCTCCGCTTACGCGTTAATAGCGCGAAATTTATCGCGCGTTAATTGTCCCAATTGGCCAAAATGGCAGTCTTTAAACCCCCGTAACTTTATGAAAAATGATCACAGGTAAAATATCTTTTCAAATTCAAGCTCAAGACAACAATAGCTTTCGAATGATATAAAAAAAATTCCGTCAAAAATGGCTAGTTAAAAAGTGAAATTTGTCTGAAGAAAAAAAAACCCACCCCGAGCACAACTATTCCGTTACTTTCGTATCGAAAGTCGGAACAATAATACGAAAGAATAATCAAAAATGAAATGAAATTTACAATGGTTTAACACAAGTTAGATAACGCTCTGAAAAAGTACAGATCAGTTTTGTCTTCGTAAACGGACATTATGTTTTGTACTTTTCATTTAATACTCGATACTTTTTCTTTTTTGTGAACTTATGGCCACTCGATGCATCAAAAGAGTTTTTGCACGGAAGCGTCTTTTTGCAGGCTACCCACTACTTTCCACATATTTGGGTGGGCTCCGCTGAAATATGATTGAATCCCGAAATGCCATCCCTCGACAGCATTTGTTGTTCGAGCAATCCCCATCACGGCCGCATCTCGCCGGTTCCAAAGGTAGGGTGGGAATGGCGACGGGATATTGTAATCCACTAAGTATCTGCCCCAAACAATGCACGAATCAAGCCCAAATTAATAAATGTTAAACACGATTCTTTCTCAAAAAAGTTTCCTATAAAATCTGGTAAGTTTAGCTTGCGAAAGTTGGCAGTAGTAGACAAAATGATCTTGAGATCTGTAGTAGGCAAAATGATCTTGAGATTCTTAGTAGTTTATTTATTTCATTTTAGTTTTAAAAAATCTTACATTTTTTTTGACAATTTCTCATTACTTTTTACTAAATCGTATTTTGCGATTCGAGCAGAGGAAATACCAGGATCAGTGATATCGATTTTAAAAGTAATAAATTTAAATTAAGAAACTAATGGGAATTGTTGGCATCAATTTAAACTTTTCCGAAACTATTTACATTTTTCTTTGATTTTTTTTGCAAAATTAGACAAAGATTGATAGCAATTATTTCGGGCAAGTCCATTTGCACCCAAATTCTAGTAGATTTGTCGTGAAAACTCTGATTGTTTACTAGTTTCCGCGGAACTCAGAAATGTTGGCGCCGGATCGAATTCTGCTCGGGGAGTTTTAAGTTTTTTAAATTTAAATTGCTCGATTTCAGTTGAAATGCTTCATTTAAAATGAGAGGAGGATTAATTTGACATCAAAGTTAATTGAAATTTAAATGAAAATTTAAGTTCAAATTGTTTTATTTAATTAACAGTTCCACTCAGAGTTTGCCTAGATAAAGTTAATGGGTTAGATTGAATTTCTTGTTTTTATAAAAAGCAAATCATTTCAAAGTTTTTTTTTACATTGATTGACAGGAAATTTCGAAGATATCTGAAAACTCGAAAACTGGAAAGTTAAGGTGGCTCTTTTTTTCCAGAAGTCATGGCTTGAAGGGGCTGTGCGGCAGCATTTGAACAATGGGAGCTTTTAAATGATTTACAATTCATTAATTACAAAATGCAATATTGCGGAGTATTTTTTTAAGCAAGTCGCAAATAAAAATGCCTATTTGGTTGCACTTTTGGTATATTTCCAAGCATAAGCAATTTGATAGCATATGTAGCTGCTTAATTGGCAGCTAGTGATAGTAAATGGTCAGGTGACTGTACCGCAGATGCGGGGACGTGAAGCTCCGTGTCTCCAGGTTCGGATCCCGCACACAGCAAAAGTTTTTTGTGGCTTATTTTGAAGTTTTTTTGCTTTCTTAACCGGGCTGTGTACATCTTATTATGACAAAGCCTGCTGTTAAAATGACCGTTTTATGCGAATACTGTTCCTTGTTTCTTGTAAATTAACAAACGTTTTTTTAATTTTTCTTTTTTATTCGACTTATTAGTTGTCGCCTTTTTTTAGTGGCCTCATATTTTCTCAGAATAAACTTTATTTAAGATATTCGAGACAATCATATGTAATTTTATTTATTGTTTATATACATATATTTTCGAAAATTCCGACTTACCGGTTTTCATCGCATTTTTGTCGGCTGGTTTGCCATGTTAATTTGGCGTTGATTATGGTGGCTCCGATTCGCCTCTCTGTCAAAATTGAGTTCTTTTAAGAGGACATACTCCTAAGTATATTTTGCAGCTCTTTGCCACTATAGTCCACCTTGCCCTGTGTGCGGTATGGTTATTACGCTTGCGATAAGCCAGCGTTATCAAGCCGGAAGATATATATATTTTTTCGGGTTAACAACTAGTTTTACAGAATCTTTTGAATCGTTTTACCTTAGGTTCATATGAAATCAAAAGTCAGGCGTTGATTCGTGCATGTGCCGAAGAGCTAACGCACCTGCCTATGAAGACAAAGGTCAATGGCTGTAATTGTTTATTTGCCTCTGCGTAAATTAGATCCGTACAGAACTTTCTCTCCCAAAGAAATCATAGTATTTTTTATATGCTAGCTAATATGCTATCCCGTTTAAATGCTTTTTTATGTCAAAAATTAATTTTCAGCTGCTTTTACGTCCTTAGAAGAAAAACGGTTATATGTTATGTTTTTTGAACAGATACTCGATCAAGAAGGGATATCCTGTGTTCGAACGACTATCTGGTCCCAGAGTGTTTGGAGTTGAGAAAATATTACAATCCGTCAAAGAAGCAGGTTAGTACCCTTTCAGACTGGACAGGTTAGGACCCTTTCTACCGACTGAGCTTTTTTGCCATTTAAAGGACATCAATAATTCATTGACTAGTGTATTTCAGCAGTAACTTCGGGTAAAAACAAAAGGTCATTCGTCTACGGATTTTTAAAGCTGTTATTCATAATAATTTGTTGAATTTCAAGGCCTGGAAATTTTCAAATACGCGGGTAAATTGAGCGATTGACAAGCATGAAGGCAAGTGTAAAGGCCTAATTCCGTTTCCTGCTAATAAAGGCGCAATGTTTGTATGCATATAAAACAACAATTTTCTGGCTGATCAAAAGAGACGCCCAACGTGGGGCTCGAACCCACGACCCTGGGATTAAGAGTCCCATGCTCTACCGACTGAGCTAGCCGGGCTTGTTACTACACGAGACAGGAAATTAGTTTGCCGCCATTTCAATCAAGGCAGACACTACGGATCGTTTATGGATGCTTTGAGTGAATTTAGAAAAATATAGGACTTGGAACGCACTTTCCCTCGTCATAGTCGTGGTTATTCGAAGTTGTTCCAGAAAAAAACGAGTACCGGAATTTTTATGCTCTCAGATTTGAATTATCCGTTCTTCTGCTTTCAGATCCGAATTATCCGTTTGAGTACCTCCTAGACGTCATAATAGCTTACCAGGACCAATCCAGATGTGTGGGGCTTCCAGACTGGTTAATATCGGGAAAATACCCCGAGAAGGTTCACGTACACTACACAGCAGTGCCGGTATCGACTCTGAAATCTGAAGCGACCGAGGACTTGGAACGCAGTTTGTTCAAGATTTGGGCTGAAAAAGAGCAGAAGATACAAAATTTTTACAAGTTTGGATATTTTGAGAGTGAAGATGAGACACACAAAGTGTGCGTGTTCTCGAATTTTAGATGTGTCTCGCTCAACCTAATGTACATTTTCGTGACTGTGTTTTGTGCTTGGCCCGGTGCTAAATTGCTCTATTCTTTAATTGTTTAATTTGTAGAAGTTCCTTTCATCTCCTGATTAGAGATTGTTTTGGATAGGAATTGTTTTCATCATGGGTATAATTTTAGCTTCATGCTTTCTTGTGAAGACAGATTTATTTAAATAATAATAATTAACCATCAATAGATAATTTAATTACTCATTACAATTGATTTTATTACAATTGATCGAGGTTTGTACCAAAGACAGTGGATA
Organism: Symsagittifera roscoffensis; assembly: GCF_963678635.1. NCBI lineage: Eukaryota > Metazoa > Xenacoelomorpha > Acoela > Convolutidae > Symsagittifera > Symsagittifera roscoffensis. Next base: position 56,681,748 of record NC_087064.1, read on the forward strand.
TTTCAGTAACGAGGGAGACTTACGAATCCAAGTGACGTCTCTATATGATTTTAGGCGATATTGCTTCTGAGTGAGATAGTGTTTTCGCCAGTAGCATAGTCAGTCCAATCAACCCGAAGCGTCAGGTCATTTTTTGCACGATAAATTGCCCGAAATAAAAGTTTCAAGTTGCGTTGACAAAGGCTAAATAATTCCCGACTGGCTAAACGAATTTTTTTCTTGAAATAATAGGAGTTGCTACTTGACATCAGATTAGTTTAAAACTCGGTGAACAGGCGGAATGCTTGCAGCTAATCGCAAGATCTATCCTTTTCACATTCCAGATAATTAATTGGCTGTGTGAAACCAAATTTATGATGTTTTGACCGTTTTTTTTAAACTTCATGATTTTTCTCGAAAACTACGAGCAAAAATCTGAGATTGTGTGTTCAATAGACAGAACGAGTTGTGAAAAGTTCCACTGCAGAAGCTGCATGCAACGCCATTTTTTACAAAAATTTATGTCCTCGAACATAAATAGGAAAGAAATGGTGCCAAGAGTGACCCTTGTCTGACACTACTGAGAAAACTTAAATTTCTTGAATCAGATAATTCAAGAAATTATAGTTTTGTCAGTAGTAACAGACAAGGGTCAATCTTGGCACCATTTCTTTTTAATCTGACTGTCGACTGGGCAATATCTGGAGCCCTCTAAGGAAAAAATCTTGTAACCGCGCTACACGATATGGTTGTTGCGGATCTTGGATTTCAGATGACGTCGGTCTGCTCGACGATAACCAACCCGGAAGAAGCACAGAAGCTCCTTAATGCAGTGGCTGAAAACGCTGCGTTATCCAGATATTTATTGTCAAACACCAAAAAATAGAAACAGAAAACTTTACCTATTTAAACCGAATATTTTAAAAGTAGAATCTAACTGAATGGCGATATATCAAAAGAGGTCAAAACCCAGATAGGAAAGGCAGCCGGAAATTTTAACAATCTAAAGCATATTTGGAATCAAAGGAAAATTCTCGAAAGCACGAAATACAAAATCTACAAAGGCTGCGTCAGAATTGTTCTGTTTTATGGAGCCGAAACTTGGCCCACCAAAGAATCTTATATCAAACGAATGGATGCGTTCGAAAGTAGGTGCGTGCGAAAAATTCTCCACAATGCATACAGCCTATCAACATTAGACTTATGGCTGAAAGCAAGACTCGATGAAAGTTTATCATTCACCATACAACTCAGAAGTCTGAAATGGCTCGGTCATGTTCTTCGCTTGGACCCCTCGGATATCCCGAATGTACCCCTACAATTTGAAAAAGGCGACGTTGGGCGACGAACCCCAGATGGCAGCAAAAATTCGTGGCGCAAAATAGTCCAGATGAAAATAAAATTCATTTGAAGTCGCCCAAAATTACAATCAAGACATGGGAGAGAGTGGTTCGAACGTTGCAAAAACCTGGTATGAAACAGGAAGCAATGGAGAGATTTGTGTCGGGATATCACTGGCGGGCAACGGACAGCATTGCCTCAAATCGCCCTTCCTGGACCTAAATGTCCTCAACAAAGTCCGTTTTGGGTATTTTTTGTCCTAAACTACCCTACCAAATTTCAGAGTTTGGGTTCAGTCGAATCAGCAGGTTATGATAAGCGCCTCTGCATAAGCGGCTATGCCTTTTTCTTAACATGAAGTTATGGTCCTCGGAAAATTTTTTTTTGACACAAGTCCAAAATTCGAATCCGGCCGGTACTTACCTAACTTGTTTCAAATTTTAATTTTTTGCTGTGATAAAATTAAATTTTCGGACTATCGTTTATATGCTTGTTATCTTATTTCTTGTCTTAGTTTGACAGCATTGATTTTTCTGTAGTTTTTGATGTATCCGCGATTAAGAGCTTAGTTTTCTTCGTCTTTTCAATTTCTTTTATTCACTCTCCTTATATTTCCTTTTATTTAGGAAGTTCCTGTTTTAAATCTGCCTTAAAATATCTGAAGTAATGACAATCAATGGCTTTATCCGGTTCAAAAAATTTTGGATAGAAAATCCGATTTTTCCGCTTTTTGGAAAAATTACTTCGCCTAAGTTGAGTTTGTCAAATGAGCTTGAGAATGGATGAATTGTGGTGGACAAATAGGAACATTTTGGCCTTTCGTATCGGCGTTTTTGAACTGAAAACTTGCAGATATAAAAATTTGACGTCATTACTTTTAATGGCAAATTTAGTTGGTTTCGATGTAACATAAATTCCAAATTGAGATATTTGTTTCCTGTAAACAAGCTCGAGAGAAAGAGAGCCGTTTAAAAGAAATAGATTGAGAAACAGTCGGAAAATAATAAACCATCTAGCTCGCATATTTTAAGAATTTGCGAAGAATAGCATTGCTTCCAGCATCACTCTGTAAAGGATACGGCCTGACCGCCAGCATTGAAATTTATCTAGAAGACATCAAGAACTAGACACTTTAGCCAAAAAGATGCTATTTTGCACTTTTTTCAGATGAAAGTGAATTAAAATGAGTGACAGGATCCCCTCAGATGTGGAGAAACTCAAACGAGTGCTCCGCATTTTAGGAGACTTGCCCGAATGGGAAACACCCTTTGGAGAAGCCCTGGAGAGTGAGACTCCAGAGGGAGGATCGAGTTACCAGGCATCAGCTGCTGGTGGAAACGAGGAGCCTATGGAATTGAATGGTGTGGAATCGAATCGACCGGCAGGAGTTTCGGTCATTGTGAAAGAGGGAATGGAACATGTAGCAGAACATAAGTTTCTGTACAAGAGACTAGACGAAAAAGCAAAGTTTAGACCCGTAGAGTTTGAAAATCTCGAGGACTTGATGGGGATTTTCAAACAGGTCATGATGAAACAGGATGGAGATACGGTTGAGATATCGGAAGGTGGAAATGACAATGCGACATTTTACACCGCATTTTGTGTCTTGGTTTTGCTGAAGATCGAGCAGACACATGCTGAAATGAAGAACTCGAGAGAACCCAAATTGGAGGACAACAAGATAAGCAAAGTTAGTTTTTAATGCTAAATGTTAATCAAAACTACCAGAATTCTTTGACTTTTAATGTATTTTGAAGTACGCTAAGCAAATTAACGTCGATTTCTGACTTAACATCGATTTCTGTGAATGATTGCTGACTTGACTGATTAAAGGCTGAATATTTTATGCTTGCGAAAACAATTGCGAAAAATGTTTTGACTTGGATGACAATTTTTGGATGCATGAATTATCTGAAAATATTGATCGCTAATTGATATAAATTTCCGAGAGTTTTGAAATATAATTTTTGTTCCGACTTCCACAACCCTCTTCCAACTAGGGAACCAACTATCATACTTGTACCCAATATTATACATTTGTAGAGCGTTAAAAAGGTCCCACGATTATAGCAAACGTTGTCAAATCGGAATAAAGGCTTTTTAAGATCAAAAACTAGTTTAACAAAATCACTTGAAGCCTTAGTTAGTTTGATTGATAATAGTTTTGAATTTCTCAGTTACTGGGGCACACTCGGTCTGGAAGTAACGGGTAAGCGCTTTGATCCATTTCTGTAGATTGTTAATTTATATTCAGGCCGAATATATAATACTATTTAGGCCGAAGAAACTTTAGGGCGAAAAAAAAGATATTATACGAAGTCAGAGTTAGAAATTATCTTTTTTTTCGCCCTTAAGTTTCTTCGGCCTAAATAGTATTGGTTGATTTTTATCGGCTTAGCGGTTTTATTTTTCATCTTCTAGGGGAAGTTTTTTCTGTTTAAGAGTAATGAACGTAGTGAAGACTCTTATATTGGTCTTGTTGAATTTTTTTGTTGTTTTTTTTTAGGAAAAAGTCTTAAAATGCTCGAATAACTACAGTTGTGTATTCATACATATTGATGCATTTATTATGAATGCACTTAGGTATATATGCACTTTTTGAGTTCAATTCACTGCAATTTCTAGTCTCGAAAGTGGAAATAGAACATTTTATGATTGACTCTTTTTTGATAACATTAACCCAACTTGAGAAAACTTTACCTATTGATCCAGTTTTCTCAAGTTGGGTTAATTTTATCAAAAAAGTGTCAATCATAAAATGTTCAAGAAATTTTAAGAGCTTAAAGGGCATCTAGTTTTCTTTAAATTCGAAAGTTGCGATTTTTTCAACAAAATGTTTTTTTTTCTGTTCACTTGCGTTCATTACTCTTTTCAAACTGTCAGTTAGCTATGTTTGATGTGTTTGCGGACGGAGAAGTGGGTAATTTTTTTTCAGATGTCATTTTGGCATTTTTTGACTTGGTGGATTCCATTTCGTTTTCTTTCTACTAGCTTGCTATGTTTGTTGGGGTATCGCAAGTTTTGCGAAGCTTAGCTTCACCTCTGTATTGATATTTCGCAACAAATTTTTCGGACACTATGTTCCCAATCCAATATACTGGGTAAAAGTATGTCAGTTGGGTCGCCAAAAATGTGAAATGTAGGTGATTACCCGAAGAAAAATTTGTGGACCTTAAAATGTTTTAAACTGGATGTGCATATAAATAATTGTTTGCTGTTTTTTACTGGTGTTTGCAAAGTGGAGCTTTGCCTCTGTGTTAAATAATATTGCAGTTTATTATCAAATCGTTTTTCTCCTGCTTTTGTAAAAGAACAGAAAATTCTGACTGAACGATTTTTTTTTCGAAAACATGCAGGAAGTTTGTTTTCAATTTATAAAGATAGCTGTGGTCGGAATGTTCGGTGAAAATAGCGCAGCATGTTTTCTTTTTAGACGTGCTTAGAATACCTTCTATTGGCATTCAACAAAAAGCTGTCAAAATTGGGAGAAAAAGTTGCATCATCTAAACTGGACCTCATGCGGTCAGATTTGATGCTTCTGCTATTCGAAATGACCACTGGAGAATCGAATCTGGAATCTGTTCCTGTAGTTCCAGACGCCTGGGAAGACTTGTTCCATGCTTCTCAAACAGACAACGAGGACTGCAATCTTATTAAATCACTGGAGCAAACTGGATCTATCGAAGTTTTGACTGATGAAACAAGACGAACATTAAAGCATCGCCTGAACGACATTCTGAAACAAAAGCCATATAGTCCAAACGTTGGAGTGAAAGTGGATGAGCATAAAGTTCCGATCAAATTGAAGGAGTTTTTCGAGTCGGTTCTTAGAAGTCAATGCGTACCGACTGAATTGGTTGAGCGATGCAAAGAATTAGATCACTTGAAAAAGATTGAATCCAAATCTGGGAAAAATGCTCAAAATGTGAATTCAGTCACAGAAAATTTACCGAGATCAAAAATATCATTCCGAGAGAAAATCCAGAAAGAATACATAAAAACTAAATCAGAACAAAATATCGAACTGGCCCTGGAAAACGATAAAACTGCTTTATACTACAAGCGAAATTTTGAGTTCTTTGCGGGAAATAAGTTTCTCGAAGTGTTGATTTCAGTTTGCGAAAAGCGAACTTCGCTTGTGAAGCTGAAACTAAACTATGCGAATTTGAAACCTTCAGAGTCGAAAGGAATCTTGGACAGTCTTTCTTTCGACAATTGCAAAAATATCCATAATTCAGACGTGTTCTACCAAATTGTAGACGAATTGAAGTTTGTCAATGCGGCGCTGGTAACAGCTTCAAAATATGAATTTTTGACCTTCAAACAAGGCGAAAGCTTACTGAAGCTCTCGACTGAATACATGGCAGCATGTTTGGTCGTGGTTCTCTCACTTGCGATATCGAGTACAGCGGCACCTAAACGAGAAAGTTTCAGAGGGGACGAGGAAAACTTGGCGATTGTGAGAGAGATCGTTCCATATATGGATAAGCTCATAAAGCTGTGTGGAGAAATTTTCAGCGATATTTTAGGCCATCTTGGTAAGAAATTCGAAGCGATTACAGCGTGGTTGATGATCAGTTTTCTTCATGGACTGTCGAAGAGTCAGTACTCTGTGTCGATGGACAGACAGAACTCGGGCAAGAATGTGGCCTCGACCTCCAAGAGAAGTTTCTCAAGGAGCTATAGTTTCAGGTGATCTGTAATTTTAGTCTTTTACACTGAGTTGAAAAAATTCCATTTAATGTTCACTTGGAGACATTGGTGAAGTTTTCGTTTGTGTGACATTAACTTGACATCAATGAACAAGAAAAATCATAGCGAATTTATCAATGTTTTAAATAGATACGTTATTATCTATTTTAGTTAAAACTTTTCCTTTATTTTGAAATTGAGATACATAGTAATCAGTAAATTAATAGATGAGAATATAGAACTATTCGGGAAAAAGATTAAAAAGTTGGACATTCACACTTTGCTTAAGTTGATTTCTTGTTTCAGAGCTGGAACCAGTTCCGGAGTCCTGACCAACGCCATTCTAGCTGTAGTTAAACATGCGTTCACAATAATACCTAATGTGGTGAAATCATCGCACGCCTATATGGACGGAGACAGAGTAGTTCCACATGATGATGCCCCAGGATCATGCACGCTCTACATAAGTGCACTCTTTTCTCAGATCAACCTGACATCGATAATGTTTTGGCTGCTGAAAGTTCTGTTCAAACGGGCAGTTGCCTTGACACCAGCACCAACGCTGGTGACAGGTCAGTTAAATTAGCGTTATAATTACTTAATTGTAATGGTGTAATGGTTCAAGTCATCTTTTTCTTAACCGCAATCGCACGTTTCTATGTTGATTATCTATGTTAAGTTTCATATAGCTCAGTTTGGATACGGATTAAAGTGGTTCAGACCTGCGACTCTTAATCATGGAGCTCCGGGTTTGAATCATGTTGTTTCCATAACCTTTTTGTTTTTCAAGTCTCACGAGTTTTCAACCGTTTTTTGTTCTCGAGTTTCTGCCAAATGCAGCTTTCCTCATGGTTCACTTATACAGAAATTTCACTGTAGCATTGAAAATTGCATAGCATCTGTTCTCTGCTTTATTTTGGCTAGTGTTTGTCATTAAATAAGCGTCAGTGCCTGAGTGGTTAGTGCATCAGAGTTATGATCCTAGGTCGCAGGGTCGAATCCTAGACATAGCTGAATTTTTACTAATTCGAGGCTAATTTATACTTTTTCTTATTGCACTTTATAGAACTGTCTTTTGTGGTGGTCTCGATATTGACTGCGAAGCGCAGCTTCGCCTCCGTATTAAAAATTTGCTGACCTTGGGCAAATCGTCTGATCAATTTAACGGAAAAATCTGGTATCCAATTGAACTGAGGAGTTTGATTTCTTATTTAACTTCGATCAAAAAACTGAAAAATGGCAGACCTAGAACAAATCGTCTAATCAATTTCACGGAAATACCGAGTTATAATTGATAGGTAATTGATATCAATTTTTTTGCTGTATTGATTCAATTTGTGATATCTATATTTTAGCCTCAGACTCCGTATTAAAAAACGAATCGAGCAATCCAGTTTTCGTTTCTGTAAACAACAACACCGGCAACAGTTCAGAAACGACATCAGAAGCAACACTTATTGCGACGTCGTCGAATGACCAACGCGCCGACCGAGCTCTAGCTGAGTTCAGCAGGTTGGCAGCTCTGGCTCAGATGAATGAGTTTGGATTTGGTGCCGCGGGAAGTAGTGCGGCGGAGACACCCGGGGCTACTACTATGACGATGGAGGCGGACTGGACGCAATCGGATTCTTTGGTGCAGGCGGCGCCAAGTGCAGAGGTAGCGACAGGCGCGGTGGAAGAACCACCCGATAATAATACTTACAGGTTCGATTTAAATTGTGTAGCGTACACTACCTCGTCTAGATCAAATCTTTTTTAAGTTCACTGAATATATTGAAGACTCCTATAACAGGTCTTCTTGATTTTTTTCAGCAAAGAAGTCTTAATTGATCTAATAACTACAGATGTGCATTTATATGCATTTATGAATGTACTTAGCTATGTATGCACTTTTGAGTTCAATTTTCGTTCATTTGCTCAAAGTTAGGTAAATTGCGCTCTCCAAATTCGAACGTAGAAATGGCGCAAAAAATAACGTGATCCATTTCTAGTTTCAGAAAAGGAATTTAATTTTCAGTTTTCCCAGCGCAATATTCGACACAGTTAATTTAATCAAAAAAGTCAATCTTAATTGTTCTAGAATTTTAACGAGCGTAAAGGGCATCTATTTTCTTCTTAAAACATCGAAGGATTTTTTATTTGGTTTCCTTGCGTTTATTGACTTTTCCGTTGCTATTTTCATTTAGGCTAATAAATTCGGTCTCTTATATAATTTCATCCATATTTGTTGCAAAACAAATTTTCGAAAGATCTTCAATCATTAAAATGCAGTTCTACGAATTACTAGCAGATAGTTCGTTTTCTATCTCCAATTTACCTCAAAATTTTTAACCATTGCTCTTGTTTACACTCTCGAGCGTAGTGTATTAGTATGACTCTACTTTTCTCAAGCCTAATTCGCAAATGAAAGTGCTCATTTGGTGGCTCTTTTGCTATAATAATGATCTGTAGACTTTGAAATTTTGTAGCATCTATTCTTTGCTCTTTTTTTGGCTAGTGTTTGCCGATCTTTAAGCGTTAGTAGTACAGATGGGAAGTGACTCTTAATCTAGTGGTGGGAGGTTGAACGCCGCACTTAGCTCTAGTTTCATTTGTCCAGCCTAACTCGCAAATGAAAGTGCTCTTTTGGTTGCTCTTTTGCTATAATCACGATCTCACGATCTGTAGACTTTGAAATTTTGTAGCATCTGTTTTTTGCTTTTTTGTTGACTAGTGTTTGCCGATCTTTAAGCGTTAGTGGTACAGATGGAAAGTGACTCCTAATCTACTTGTGGGAGGTTGAACGCCGCACTTAGCACTAGTTTATTTGTATTCAGTGGCTTTTTTGTTGCATAGCATCGGCAGATTATTAGCATCTATAGCTGTGTCATTGGTGGCTAGTGTTAGCAATTTTTCAAAGGTCCGTGGCGCAGATGTGAAAAAGGGTGCAGGTTTGAATTCGACACAGTAAACGTTTGACTAATTTGAGGCTAGTTTCTACTTGTTCTTATTTCAATTTATAGAGAAACTTTTTGTCGTTTTCTCGCTAGTGTTTGCGAAGCGCAGCTTCGCTTCTGTGCATAAAGCTTAGAAAAAGGTTTTTTGAGGTTTTTTCTACTTATTTCTTGAGGTATTTGTTTCCACTTGCGAGAACAAGTGTATTTGTAATCGGGAACTAGACTTGTTCTCGTAAACAAATTTTATTACAAATTTGTAAGAAGTTGTCCTTGCTTTATTATGGAACCTCAACCACTTTCAGGCCCCTTCTCATTCTGTATAGAGTTAAAACACGCGACTTTGAACCATGAGGTTCAGAATTGAAGTACCGGCCGAACTTTCATATAAGTTTTTCTTCGAAATGCATGGAAATTGAAGCTATTTGGAAACACTTGAATCGTTGGACTATCGTTTGTCTTCATATTTTTGTCGGCTTCCTTTTCAAAGCATGTAATTTTAAACTATAGTTGAAATCAATTGTAATTTCTAACCTTACCAACTCAGTGATTTGGAGCATTATTTTTTTTTGTTCTTGCTTTAGTTGTTCGGCTTATGCGCGTGATTTATCGTTGTTTTATGGGAACAAAAGATGTTACTCTGTTTGTGTTTCAGAAAAATGAAAAAATGGGGCAAGTTACAAAAATTTTATTGTCCAAATTTTTGTGACAAAATTTTGTCTTGGCTTTAGCGGCTTCTTTTCAAGTAGCTGCCGATTGGTAAAGAGTTTTTAATGCTTATTTAACGTTGATTTTGTTTCTTAACACGTTTTCCTCAACCATTGGAGATAAATGTGTGAAACTTTTGTAGGTGAAGTTTCTTTCGAATTTGAAAAAAAATTACTGTGGCTTCCGTCTCATTTTTTGACTGCTAACTCACAATGTTTTGTTTGTGTTGCATCGCAAAAAAATTTAGGTGCCTTAATGGCTTTCCATTAGATGCTTAATAATTGAACCAACTCCACTGACTGACATAGTTTTCAGTTAGAATTTTTTGTTAGAATTATCAGTTATAACTAGCTAAATATTGTCAATAGAATGTTCATGTATGACCGTATCATGGAAAGTAATTGCAAAGCAATCGTAGATGTCACTTTCCGTAATTGATTATGTTTTTATAACTCTTCGATCATGGATGGTTTTCCAGGGATAGAAAAAACAATCTCTTTGTTCAGCCGTTCAAAAAGCAACCTGTAGTAAATGATTACACATGCACACAGCTGTATCTTTTGTATGAACGATTCTTAATAAACAAGTAAAAAGGCATTGCTAGAGAAATCATTATATCGATAGAGAGATAATGATGAACTGTCCAAAACTATCCAGTGTTTATCGAAAATGCACTACTAGTTCGAAGATAGTGAGTTCGATGTCTGCAAAATTTTTGGTTACTGATTCTTGCATTATGTTCCGACTTTCGAAGCAAAAGCGGAATATTTATGCTTGCGGTGGTTTTTTATTCAGTCAACTTTCGACTTTTTAACTAAGCGTTCTGACGGAAATTTTTATACTGCCTAAAATATACTGTTGTGTGGAGCGCAAATGTAAAAAAAATGCTATTGCACTTGCGAAGCGAGTGTATTAGTACCAACCTTCTTTTTTTCAACTTAAGTCGCAAATATTGGTGCCACTTTTGGGGCACCTTTACAGCTATTTCATAGCATGTGCTTTGATATTCGAATAGTAATAAGTTAACACAGTTGCTGCATTTTTTAAATCATCAAATGAACCCAGAAAAAAAGATTTGTTTCAAACAACATAACAATAATGAAAACTCGATTTCAGAAATTTTCAAACTCATATTATCTCACAATTTTTTAAATTCCAGATTTATACACAATGTCGCTTTATGCTTTGCGATTTGATACATGCAAAGTTAGTGTAGATGCCTTCAGTTTGTTATATTTCAAATTATTGCTTGTAACATTGAGTCTATTTGTATTTGGTGCCACCCACTTTTGCTGAATCGCTTGGCAATTTATTAGCTTATGTTGCTGCTTCATTTGTGACTAGTGTTTGTCGGTTGTTAAGCTTGCGTAGCTGAGACTCAAAATTGTGCTGAGACTCAAGATCGCTTGATTGCAGTATGTCGCAGATTCGAATCGTACGCGTAGCCGAGTTTTTGCTAATTCGAGGCTAATTCGCTAATTTTGCTAATTCGAGGCTTATTTCTACTTTTTTCTTATTTCACTTGATAAAGCTACTTTTTGGTCGTGTTCTCGCAAGTGTTTGCCAAGAGCAGCTTCGCCTCTATGTTAATTTTTGTTAAGTTATGGGGGTTTGAAAATTGCTAAATTGGGATAATCAATGCGCAATATATAACATTAATGCGCGATATGTTGCGTTCTTTTGCGTTTTTTTTCGCGTAAGCGACGAGTTGATGCTGCGTTCCAAATTGAATTAAATTAATTCGTTCAGTCTTATTATTTTGTTACGAGACGCTAAATGCATCCCTTTTAGTTTGCAATAGTGTGTGGAGGGTAAGTTTTAAAAAAAATGATTTTTAAATTTTTTTTCCAATTATTTCGTCAATTTTCCAACCAAAAGGCTTATTAGTTGGTAGTGTGGTAGGTGCCTCAAAGTGTGGTAGGAACTTACAGAGTTTTGTCCTGAGCTTTCTTGTTTGGTGCTTGATTTTTTAAAAGAAGCTCAATCAAATCTCGGCCAAAATTGCACTTTTTAAATTGTGACCATCAAATGGAAACTTGCTGAAAAAGATTAAAAACTCACTCAAATTTCTGCATCAGAACTTGCGCAAACAGAACTTTTGTTATATTTCATGCTCATATAATCCAGAGCTAAATTACAATCGATGCTGAGGATCTTAGTTCAGATTATTATAACTATTTATGCCATAAATATATTGATGTTTCCCCTCATTCGCTAAAGGAATATTGTTATAGTTCGCTGGTTTGAATATGCGAATTGGACTGACTTAAGATAATTAATGCGCGCTTATTACAAGTTGAGCAGGCTATTAGGTCTTATTCTTGTTCCGATTTACAAAACTTTGGGCCCTCAGAGTGTCGATCCCGTGATCGGCATGGGCCCCGCCGGGTTTTGTCACCACTTAGGTAACCTGACACGAGGCTGAGTAAACTGCTCGTTTTTTAACTTTACTCGTGGCGAATTATCCCGCATTACAAAATTGTTCCAAATTAAATTGAGGCAACTAATAGGTTATATTAATTGCATACAAGACTCAATTGTTACGGTGGGTATTCACAAATACCAAAATGATAAATCAGTCCCATTTGTACCAAAACAAAAAATCAATCGCGTTAGTACCAAAAAATTTCAATTGGCCTAAGACTATTAGGCCGACTACTTTAAGCTCTTGGTTTAAGGTCGCCGGTGGGTGCGCGTCGCCGCTTCGCGGGGGATAACTGGCTCTAATTTTTGTATAGAGTCCTACCCTCTGTTGGCAAGCTCGCAACACGGTGGCGCGACTGCGGCGGTCATTATTCTGCTGTTTAGTTTTCTGTTGGACAGTAGAAAATTAATTTAATAATTTGTTGGCTCACAATTCGACCAATCAGAAATCGAGTTGAATAATTTTGGTACAAATGGGACCGATTTTTCATTTTGGTACAAATGAACGTTGGTACAAATGGGACTTCACCAATTGTTACACCAAAATCATATCAGCCATAAATTCATAGTTTTGTCAATATTTAATATACCAAAACTGCTCGAGACCAATTAAAGGGCGGTCGGTCGGAACATTCAGGGCTGTTGCCCTGATACGAGCAGTCTTGCTGACTCACTAGACGAGAAAATTGTTTTCTTAGCACATCTTGGATTAACTGTACAATCCCCTCTATTTGTTTTTACCTGATAATGCCCTCCCCAAGCGTGTATCAATTCTGTATCCAATATGCATTTCAAACAAACGAGAAAAATATAATCATTTTGAAATGGTTCATACATTTTTTGTTTTATTTTAATAGGTTACAAAATCAGTTGAATCGACGTTTTATTTATGTTTCGATCATTTATTCTTCTTAGTACTGTAGTATAATTTCTCAAAGTTATATTATGAAAATTCATATCTTCTCCGCGAAATGCAACTTTGGCTGTTTTTAGATGGTGACCTAATTATCAAGGGATATTGATCAGTATTGAAAAAAAAATTGATTCCATTGCTTCAGCCCTTAATTTGGAGTATTTCAGCGAATAAATGCATGCACGGATATACACCAGCGTTTTTTGTGAAGAGATGAGGCATACTTCACGCTCTTTCACGTCCGTTTTGTGAAGCTATGTTTTGATGAGTCAACATAACTAAAGACCATTTAGTATTTAGAAACCTGCCTGGCGACTCTGAGACAGAGGACAACAGTTCCACCACAGGGGGAGGAAACAGTCTGTTCGGAGAGGACATGATGGTCATAGATGAGACGGAAGGAGAGGATGATGAAGAAGACGAAGATGAAGACGACGAAGATGATGATGATGATGAGGAAGATGAAGAGTATTATGATGAGCAACAGGCTCAGGCAGAGCTGGAAGCGGCTCATGGTCACGAGGTAATTTTCTATTCCTGTTTTTAAAGACTGAGAATGACAAATATAATTAAAAAAATATATGTTTTTTAACTTTGATTTTTGCTTTATTGTTTAAGAGTCGATGAGCATTTTTTTCTGGAAAAGTCTTTAAATTATTCATGCTCCAATATAGTTTTTCGTGGTTTGACTTATGAATTATTTTCAAGTTTAGTTCGTTTCCTTAGAACAGCAAAAGTGTACAGGTCACAAAAAACGTGATCGACTTCTAGTTTCGAAAGTGGAATTTGATTTTCAGATTTCAAAGCGGAATAAAAAAAAATCTATTAATCCGATTGGTTTTCTCAGATTGGTTTAATTTAGTCACAAGTGGGAAATCATAATTTGTTCTAGAATTTCAAGGAGCTTTAAGGGCATCTATCTATTTTTGCTTAAAAATTCGAAAGTTGAGAATTTTCCAAAAATTAAGGCATTGTTTTTTTCTGTTTACTTACGCTCATTGACTCTTTTCCAACTTTCTGTGCTTTTATTATTTGGTTACGTGTTAGTGCTCGCGACTTGCTTGCATTAGGCGTAGAAAAAAAATGGAGCAATCCCTAGCAGAGTAAAAAGATACCAAATCTTCAATAACAGCATAAAATTTAACATAATTTTTTTGTTTGCAGACATTTGAATGGACCGAAGAAGATGAAGACGAAGACGACGATCAGGACGATTTCGATGACGATGATGACATCACAGAGAGTCAGACAGTGGTGGTAGATGACCTCTCTGAACTGTCCATGGTGGTGGACATGCAACCGGGTGACCTGGCAGTAGTTCTGCCTCCAGATGTGTCTGTAGTGGCGGAGAGCACTGCGAATAATATACGAGCAGGTGGAGCCAATGGAAACAGCAGTACATCTGCTAACCAAGGTGAGAAACTTTTTAAGAGTAATGAACGTAGTGATTACTCTTATATAGGTCTTGCTGATTTTTTTCAGGAAAAAGTCAAAATTTGTTCACGCTCAATTTTGATTTTTCGCGGTTTGACTTGTGATTTTTTTTAAGTTCAGTGCATTTATATTGTTAAAAGGAAGGCAAACTCCACTATCGAACAGCAAAATTGTAAAGGTCACGGAAAACGTAATCGGCTTCTAATTTCGAAAATGGAAATTAATTGTCAGATTTTCCAGCGAAATGAAAGTTTTACCCATTGATCCAGTTTTCTCAAATTGTGTTAATTTTATCATTGAAGTGTTCATCATAAATTTTTCTACAAATTCAAAGAGCTTTAAGGCCATCTGTTTTTTTCTTCGACTTTCAAAAGTTGAAGATTTTTGAAAAAAACGTCGGTTTTTTTTGAGTTTTCTTGCGTTCATTACTCTTTTCCAACTTTCAGTTAGCTATGTTATTATTTATAACCAATGAGCAGTATTAACTCAATTATCGATATTGAACTCACGAAGTCGTTCAAATCAATATTTTGTTTTTACGGTTTGTCGTAATTCATCGAAAATAAGGTTGCTGTTCAAGCTACTTGCGCGCAGTTTGCCTCAAGATATTTGCGCAGCATAAAGTATTCCATCTTATGTCGCGAGATAGTTCTGGAAACTATTCTCTGAACCTTAAGGTAAACAACTAAATTAATTACAATTTGAAGAATTGCTCGTTAATTTATCAGGTGAAGTCACTTGAGTGCGTCATAGTTGTAAGCTTAATTGGAATTTACCCTTTTTTAATTTTAAAGCAGCTGCAAATATTCCTTGATATATTCGTTGATATTTAGCGCTGCTTATAGGAAGATTATCATCTGGAATGGGTTTTTATGTAAAAGAACGTGTAAAAAACGATTTTCACTTATGAAGGTTGGGATGATTGTTTTGTTCAGATGTCCCTGCATCAGCGGCTACGCCCAATTTTTTTTAACACATAAATTAATGGCCCTCCTAATAGTCAAATATTTGATTTTTTTTTTACCGTTTCTTAAACTTGTTGACTATTCTCGAAAACTACCCTGCCATATCTGAGATTTTTGGTTAAGTTCTAATAACGGGTTGAGGCAAGCTAAATTGTTTCTGCGACTGCGCCAAAATTTTTCTGACACCGAAAGTTATGGCCGTCGGAAAAATCAAAATTTTGATTTTTTTTACCGTTTTTTGCAAGTTTTTGACTTCTCTCCAGAACTACCCTTCCAAATCTGACATTTTGGGTTGAAATTACAAACTGCGTGAATCCTTTCTGCATAAGCGGCTACTTCCTCTTTTTCACGCAGAAAGCTATGATTCTCGGGCAAAGTCAAATTTTTCTTTTGTTGACCGTTTTTTGCATTTTTCTTGCTAACTATTCTTTCAACTCTGAAATCATATGTTTAATCGAAACAACGGGTTGTTGAATGTCTACCCTTAAATTTCTTTGGCTATGTCCAGTTTGTTTAAGAAAAAAAATATGGTCTTAAAACAAGTCAAGTGAAACCACGACTCCTAATGTTGTTGTAAGAGAAATGTTATCTCCTTGGGAAAACTGGACATTGATTGCATGTCGCTTATATTGATACCATAGAGCATTGTAATGCAAATCCAGCAATACAAAATTGACTGATCTGTTCGGAATTTGAAATTGAAAAGTTGAAGCAATATTAGTGATAAAATTCAGAAAAACAATTCGAAAAAGTCGAGTAGAAGAGTGTTAAACTTCCCAAAAGTTCATATTCATTTATTCACCTTAACTGTTTAACTACTTGATGCTGCATTATGTTGTAGTGTATCTGCAAGATTTGTATTTGTCGAAGCATCTTTGCTGCGTTGATCACGCTAGTTTTTCTTGATCGAAAATAATCTTTGAACGAACGACAAAGCAAGTTTTTCAGGAATAGTAAGTTAAGGCGTTTGTCAGATATAATAATTTTACCCGTCGTCTGAATCCCCAAGACGCGCAGGCGCGCGACCATAACAATTTTCTTTATTCCTTGCAGACAAGTTTAGACCATATGCTTTTTCCTTTTTCTCCAGAAATGGCTTGTTATATTACGAGTTAACTTTTCGAACCGAAGTAGCTTAATTTTGTTTCATTCGATTACAGTATATGCATAATCCAGCGCTAAACTGCAATTGGAATTGATTTCAATTTTTGCTATGGCAGTTTTTTTACCATCTGAAATATATTGATTAAATTGAAATTAAAAATATATTTCACATGTGATCATTTTTTGCGAAGTAAGGTGGAGTGGGATTTCAAAAATTTAAATTATTAGTAGACGTTTTCATCAGCTTTGTTTCGGCGCGTGTGCAGGCTGCTAATTAGTCCTCTGGCTCGGAAAAAAATCGAAATTTAGCGGAGGCCAGCTATTTTGTTTCTGAATGTAGCTATAGTATATTATGCCTATTTTACTAATTTTCTAAGTTTTTTTTCTAGTTTCTTTCATTGAACCACGCACAAAACCCACAAATTTGATGTAAAAAACGATTGTTTGTTTTAATATAGTCGGAACGGTTTGTGCTACTTGCACCGCAATCGGCTCTCCTTGTTACGATCATTTGAAAATGGCGAGGAACTTTGTATTCGGGTGTGTTTCAGTTATAGCAATATAATTCAAATTTTTCATGACAACAAATTTGCATCGCCTCTTTTGTTTGTTTATCTTTCAGCTTGATAGGTTTCGGCCAATATTATATCGGCTTATCGGCTCCATATTTCGTCCTTCGATGAGCGAAAAAATGTGTGTGTGTGTTGTGTGTGTGTGTGTGTGTTGTGTGTGTGTTGTGTTGTGTGTGTGTTTTGTGTGTGTGTGTTGCGCGTGTGTGTTGTGTGTGTGTGTGATGTGTGTGTGTGTGTGTGTATTGTGTGTGTGTGTTGTGTGTGTGTGTGTGTGTTGTGTGTGTGTGTGTTGTGTGTGTGTGTTGTGTGTGTGTTGTGTGTGTGTGTTGTGTATGTGTGTGTAGTGTGTGTGTGTGTGTGTGTGTGTGTGTCTGTGTTTTGAGGGCGAGGGGGCTTAATAATTTCTTATTAGTCCTTACTTTTCACTTTTTTCATTTTCGTTTTTTTGGGCTTCTCAGGTTTCGTTCTATTTTTTATCGGCCTAATTGTCTCATATTGTTTCATTTGACGTGCAAGTAATGTTTTTGAATGTTTTGAGGGCGATGGGGACTTTTCATAAGTCTTAAATCTTGTTGATTTTTTTCGGCTTAAAATATTTCTGTCAAGGTATTTATTACCGCTTGGAAAATTATCTTCGGAAGCTAATTTCATATTCTATTGTCTCGGCAGGTTTATGCTTCAAAACTAGCCTTATTCATTATGATAGATCTAGTTCTTTCGACATTTTCGATTTGTGTGTTGTATCGCAAGTGGTGCGAAGCTCCGCTTCACCTCCGTGTCGAATTTTTTTTCTCCGTCAATTGCCATGCATGTTAAATTGCTCAATAAAATATGCCACTTATCGCACGTGGTGATTAGATTTCAACCACAAGTCCTTTTTGGTCACCCAATTGCTGCTTTCATCTTCGTTTTTTTTAAAGATTCGTTTGATCTTGATTAAGGTTATCAAATTTATTGAGTTCGTTGTTCGCAAAGACCTGATTAATATTTTGTAGAAATTCTTGAAGAAATTGTTTTCCAAATAAACTACTTGCTTTCTTTATCGAATATTCTGAGCTAGTATTATGAAAGTTTTTTTCTGAATTTCCTATATTTTGGTTGGTAACGAGGGCAGACTAATAGATCAGTTATGTAAAAAACATGAAAGAAGCAGACCAGAGGGTAATGCACTGAAATAATGGTTATATTGATAATCTGTCGGAAATAAATGTTTTTGCGTTAATCAGTCAAGTTAGCGTCGAGATGAAAATGCACAAACTTCTGTGAGACGAAACCGAGGCAGATTTGCGTGAGGCGACAATTCGTAACAGCGGGGAACACTGATTCACGCGCAAAATTCCTCTCGTGCCAGATGTAAGCGCAGCGGAGCAAGCGTATTCTACTTGCCAATGCCTTGTTACGAATTGTCGCTTGTTACGAATTGTCGCCCTACCGCAGATTTGTTAGATTTCGATACAGGAGTTTAGTTCTGTTATCGAGATCTCTTTCTTGGCTTAAATCACGGGACAGTTATACAAAGCAGCTCAAATAAATTCATATTATGCTTCAAATAATTAATATTGACAAAATTCTATACCAATTTAAACAAATTGATGTCTTCACTTTTCATTTTGAAAGTTTTTACGGTTTCTAAAAAGGTCAAACTCATTCGAAATAACAGTAATTACCGCAAAACTGCAGTGCTGATTTAAATTATCCAGAAAAAAAACGAACAAAATAAGAAATTGTTAACGCGTTTTTTCTCAAATTGGGGTTAAAGTAGGACAAAAAATGAAGAGAACAAAAGTTGCTCAGAATTTTACCAAAATTCTTATGGTGCAATTTTTGTTTCGAAATTCTCAACCTAACGTTTACCACTGAAGTTGAACATTTTGGTTGTTTTCAATTAGTCGTATATTACGCTGAAACTACGAAGTCAATTGATGAGAAAGTAATATGAAAAGAAGTATCTTATTTAGCCCAACAAACTGTATACGTAATGTTTTGACCGCTGCTATCAATGTCAAAAATTAAAAAAAAATGTTTTGAGCTTTTCTTAAATAAAATGATATTTCCGCAGCTTAGAATATACTTTAAAAATAATTAATTGGGCCACTTTTATGTTGTAAAAATATGTCCTGTAAATGAGATCTTAGTTTGATCCGCTCTTTGGATAAACTTACATTCCAACAATCGGTAACTTGTCCTTAACTTTCTAAGTCGTTAATATTTTTAATTTGGCCCAGGTGATCAACGAGCGAATGACTTGAACGGTCAGGCAGACGTGGAGCTAGCTCGTGAGGATAACTGCGATTTACTGAGTAGTGCGAGTAAAGACGCCGGGGATGAGGCGGTGCTTGGCTTACTATTTCAAGAGGACGAAGAGGCAGGAAACGACGGAAAGGCAAATGTAAGAGCTTCCATTTTGCGCCATGGCAGAGCTGTCAAATAAATTCTCTTTTGTTTTTCCGACCAGTTGAAAAACGGGGAGGAACTTTGTATTCTGATGTGTTTTAGTTTTTCCATGCAAAATCAGCTGCCACAAATAATCATCAGAGAGATTTGAGTGATGTATCATATTAAAGACCTTCAGCGTATTTTACTATGACTGTAAAATATGCCTAAGCTCTATTTTTTTGTTTAGATCCTTTTGTATTTTGAAAAAAAATATGGTCGGAACATTCTGTGCTACTTTTACAGTAACCGGTTATCCTTGTTGAAATATAGCCACTTGAAATATTTTGCCTCAAGATGTCTTTTGCCCCTTCGGAGTGAATTTGCCTCATCAATTTGATTCAATAGGATAGAGAATAGACAGACCTCTTTTTAGTAATTAAGGCATAATCTAATGACAGAATGGATCAATTTAGGAGCCAGCTCGGAACCCAGACGACCCCAAGTGCGTAATCTACCTGGACGCCTGTCAGCTGATTCTGGACTTGATTCTTGATAACGGATTCGAACCCAGAAGTGTCATAGCCTCAAACATGGCAAAATACATGGGTCAACAACAGTGCTCGACTATTGCGCAGCTAATGAAAGAATTATCGGCTCCTTTGTTTGATCTTTCGTGGAAAATGGAATATTTGAAATCTTCATTGACTCAGCTGGCAGTCAGCATTCTGTCGCATAAATTCTGCACAAGCAATGAGTCACAAAGATTGTTTTTCAAAGACTTGGGACTTGACTGGACTTCAAAAGAAAGCAACTGGCCGCTGAATTTACCTACCACGAATTTGACTCTATTAGCAATCGTTCTTCAAGAAGACAATTCGAGTACGTCAAACGTTGCTTGTAAGTTTTGGAAAAAAGTTTTGGATTCTCTGCAAGACAAAATAGTGAATGAAAATACGAAAACACCAGATCACGCGACTCAAGATGATTTGAACGCATACCAATTTCAACTGCTTCAGCTTGTTTTTGCCTCTCTGTCGAATGAGAGCCAAACAGATATCATGACCCATTTTGTGAAAGTATTTATAAAATGCAGCGACGTTGTCCAGACGAAGCAAAATTGCATCTTCTTTGCACGGCTTGTTCTAATCGCTGATTTTCTAATAAGCCACTTTAACATCGTTCCGGCAAGTTTGGAATGTCAAATAGAGAATAATTTATTCAAAAGTTTGGACAGAAGTATTACCAGTAGAATTCCTGAAATAGCTATTTCAACTTTCGCTGATCTGGGAACAATGAGTACCTGGCAGGCACAGAGGGAGCCAGCTGAAAATGACTCAGACTCTTTGAAGTTTCGAGACATCCAGAGTCGATTCTACGACATAAGCCAGACAACGACCGGAGAGAAACATCTTTCTCGAGTGCCCAGGGCTAACAAGGAAGGGATCAACTGTTTGCTGAAAGTGTGCAAAAATATTCGGGGAGGGTACAATGCGTTTTACGAAAGTGTGACAAAACTGTTGCGGTTTCCTGAGTTCTCGAAGAATGACCTCTTCATGGAACTGCTAACGTTTAATTATGCTCAGACTTTGCTGACTCGATTTCTATCGATTTTACCCCCTTCGCCAAAATTTGTGGAAAATCTGTCACTGTCGCCAGAATTGAAAGAGAAAGAAGATCTAATGATCTTCGTGCTGGACGTGATGTGGTCTTGCCGCCTGCCCAGTGATTTTTACAGCGATTACGTCAAGGAAATGCTAGAAAAAGTAGACCCGCATTCGTTAGAAGTTTACACGATGCTCACCGATAAAAATAAACCATTCTTCAGAATGGCAGAAATTTTGGACCTTTGTCATCAAGACTTGGAAAAGTCTATAAACACGCAGAGAGCAGATACACAGGACTTTGTGCCTTCTGATCGGGTGCTGCTAATAATCGACGCCATCTCTTCTCGATTTTTAACGGCGCTTCAAATTGCAAGCAAAGAAGAAGGCTTTGACACTTTCGTGGTGGAGTCCGCGTTGCATCTAGTTCAGAATCTTCTAGAAGATTTTCAGATTATTTGCCGAAATTTCATGATCACTGAAATTGGTCGATTTTACAATTGGAATGTAAATGAATGTGTGAGAGAATATCTACACATTATGCTGCAGTTCAATTTCGACTCGCAAGAATTTCAGAGTATAACTAGAAACTCGGAATTGAATGTTTTTGGCGAATGCTCTCTGGAAACTATTGATTCAAATTGCAGTATTGATTTGACCAGGCATATTGCCGATTGGACCAGCAGGAGCAAATGTTTGGAGCCCTTCCCAGACATTGACGCATGGCGAGAGAATGAGTCATACAACTCCCATGCAATTGCTTCGGAAGCCTACGCAAGTCACGTCATGATGACTCATCTTCGAGCCTCCCTTTCGGAAGGCTATGCAAAACGTACCATAGGTTGTTTGCAGCACACATATCTGACGTTGGCCAAACTGTTCTGCACAATGAAAAGTTTGGCGTCCAGTGCTTTTATGGAGAGAAATCTTAGCCACACGTTAGGACCACTGAGTGTAAGACTTTTGGCTCAACAAATGTGTTTCTTCAAAAATCTAGTTTTGGCTTCATTGGAAGAAAGTGCTGAGAAAGTGTTCAAAAAGCCATGTGCTGATTCGCCAATTCAAGAGTTCGCGACTTTATTTGTTCTAGAGAATGTGTACAAAATGACTTTCCTAATTGATCCAGGATTCAACAAGTACACGGCTTCCGATACCGTATTCCAAATTTGCATCCAGGCGTTGCAGAGACTTTTGCTCGTATCGGATTCTTCAGTAGTGAAAGTTCTGACTGAAAATCTATCTGAAAAAGACCGTAACCTGAAACGCATAATGGGGCTTTGTGCAAATCCACGACTCACCGTCAATAAATTGAAAGACTTGTTCAGGCTTGTGAAAATTGTGCTGCGAGAAATCGGGCAGAATAAAGAGGATAACAGTTTGCAGATTTTGTTAAAGAACTGTCAGTTCGACTTCGAAGACCTGAGGCCAGTTCTCGAAACAATTTTCCCAAAGCACCCGGTCTCTGAAAAAAATGTTCCAGCTGTGTTCATAAGTAACGAATTTTTCACTCAAATTATAAACATTTCGAAGGAATTTGCGAGCGACCGGTTTGCGTACTTCTCGAAAAATGTGGCCGGAAAAACTCTAAATTATTTAATAGAAGTTGCGCACGAACTAGTTGGAAACCATGACTACTGTAAATACTTTGATAAATTGATGACGATAATGCTCGTATTAGCGACATATGAGCAAGGTGCTGGACATCTTAAGCTGTTTAAAGCAAGTGTAGATCTATTGCCGAAGCTAATCGAATTAGTAGTCACAAATAGCCCGGAACAAGAAAACGACAGCAACAAGAGTTCAAAATCGAGCCTGATTGCATATAATTGCTTAGTTGGTTATATTTGCGAAGTAATGCAAGCTCTCAAAACTGAAACGTCTTTGGATTCGGACAGCGAAGAAATGTCGAAGACACTCTCCAAGAAATCATTCGCTAGTGGTTCCTTGGAGTGTGAAAGTAGCGATGTCACGCCGACCATCGAAGAGCAAAGTATAGAGGTTGCTGAGCGTGCATCGGCGTGCGAAAGTGTACAATCTGGGTCCGCGCACAAACTGTGCACGTTCACGGTTACCCAGAAGGAGTTCATGAACCAACACTGGTACCATTGCTATACATGCTCTATGCATGATTCCGTTGGCGTTTGTTCTGTATGTGCTAAGTTGTGTCACAAAGATCACGATGTTACCTATGCCAAGTTTGGAAGTTTCTACTGTGATTGTGGGGCGCAGGGCGAAACGCGCTGTAAAGCTTTGACATCAACTTCAATTGACAGATTTCTGACCGAACAGCAATCGAGTGTCTCGTCCAAACGCGAAACAACGTTAACTGAAATTCAGAAACGAGGAGATAAGTTGGTGTCTTTGATCAAAAAGAGACAAAAGCAGAACACAGAAGGAGTAAAACATGGCAAAGGAGCTGCTTATTTTGTAGAACAAGAAATAGGATTCAAAGTAGAACATTTTATTGATGCGAACAAAACGGAGTTGATGAAAATCGTGAATGATTCGAAGATTTTAGATTCGATTGAGATGTTAAATAACCTGAAAGATAAAATTGATGCCCACCTTGAAAACACTTCCCCTTCAAATGCGTCCAACCGGCTGGTTAAATCGTTCCACATATTACACGGAATGGCTTCCAAAAAAATCAGCACTGTTCCGAATTTGGTCAGCCAACTGGCAAGTACTGGTGAAACTTCCTTTGAAAATGTTAAGATGTCCTTTTCAGGAGAACAAGGGGCCACAATGAGGCAATTGATTACTGCTCATATGGTTCGAAGAAACGCTCTGTGTCTAATGCCAGCTCTGTCCAATAACCCTTCGGGTACTAACCAAGTTATGATAGTTGCCCACGACAAAGGACTACTGACTTGTGTGGATATAACCGCCTTGAACAAACAAATTGAACCAAATAAAGACGCTCCTGGTTCAGAAACAGTCAAAAAGATCAACGTCGATCGTCTGGCCTATAACACTGTTCCGATAACTGTTTTAAGCGTTGTCAGCAACAACTTGAACCCGGGTTGTCTGGCAGTTGCGGGAATCAAGGACTGTCACGTCATCACAATGACGCAAGATTACGTAATCTCCAATCAGATCAATATAAGCCTGGCATTAGACTCCGGAAACTTCATCATTAAAACTCTTTGGATCCCGGGATCCCAAACTGAACTGGCGGTTGTAACAGCTGATTTTGTCAGAATTTATAACTTGGCGGTTGATCTTAATAAACCGATTTATTATTACCATTTACTGAGTGGAAAGTTACGTGATGTAGCCTTTTTAATCGATACTGCAAAGTCTGCTGTTCACGCTTTCATAATGAGCTCGCAAGGTTTTATCTACACCCAGATGCTAGACGAGCAAAGTAAAGCCGACGATAGCGGAGGACCTTTCTATGTCACAAACACGATTGTCATCGAAAGCAATGAGCTAAAAATGACTAACGGGCAGTTTGGTTCGGGTGGAACATCAGTGTTTTACTCACATGCAATGCAAATGTTGTTCACAAGTTACAGTAACTCGAAATCTTTTGCATGTTCTTTGAAGAAACTTGAAGAGTTGCCGACAAGCACTGTCCTGAATAAGCTACAAGTCATTACTAATACCAGCTCACTATGCCAATGGAAAGAACCGGAAGACCATCCAGGCTTGATATTGGCCACCGATCAAAACTCAGGAAATGTTGCAGTAATTTTCATGTGCCCGGATACTTTCTATATCCAAGAGATAACTGTAACGCCAGCAAGATCAAAATCAATTGATTCAGTTGCTTTTGTGCCGATGCAAGTTTGTTCATCGGCTGCCGAGAATGTGAAGTCGACTAAGATCATTATATTATCGGATGACGGAAGTTTGAAGATATTTGCGGCGAACTCAAATTTGACTCACTTTTGGCTGTCACCATCTTTCAGTGCTTCAAATAACGAAATCGGTACTTGGATAAACGAGCGTAAGAAGTTCAAAGCCACGAACTTGAAAACGAGAATGCAGACAAATCCGATAAGTAGTGTTGGAATCATCGAAGGAGCTTCAAGTTCGAATGAGCATCAGTTTCCAATTGACTACTTCGAAAATTGTCAAGTGTTAGAAGACGTTGAGTTCGGAGGCAACGATTACTTACAAGTTTACAATCGAAAGCAAATGAAAAACAGACTGAAACATGCGAGGCAGTTTCTCGCAGCGACTAAATCTAGTCCGATCACGATGGAAATTACAAACGAGAATTCGGCGCTTGTCATTGCGGGTATTCGAGTTGAAGTGGGCGGCAACCAAATCGGCAATGCGGACTGGACTCCGAGGTACTTCGAGATTTTCGGACGTTCGGTTTTTGTAGAACCGACTAGCTCCTCGAGATGGGTGGACCTTCCATTCACTAATGAGGAATGTCTATTGTCTGAAAGATCGGTGAACTTGACAATCGGTAACTCGCGTGACACGTCATCGGGAATTACAATCGTAAACTCAGTGAAAGTCTACGGCAAAGCGAAAAATTCATTCTCTACGACTACAAGCGACCCAAAGACGAAAGCGAGTGGAACTGAAGAGCCTAAAAAGAACTGTGAAAACGATACTGTATCTACAGTTTTTGGCTTAAGACAACTACATCAACCTTCTAAATCATCTATCGCCCAAATGACAGGGTTATCGGCCGAGTCTGATTTTGATGCGTTGTTGTCAAACTCTTTGGAGATGCTCGCCATCTATTTCACCCTAACGAACGTGGAGTCTAAATCAAGGCCGGCAAAAGAAGGTAAAGAGCTGGCAAGGATTCTAGCGACAAGTCCTTTATCGTATAATGTCTACTCGCAAAACAAAGGCTTGTTGTATTCGATTTGCCAGTCAAAGGAAAGACTACACGCAGAACTTGATGAGATTAACTTGAACTGTGTCGCAAGAGCGTTTGATTCTTCGAGTGAGCAAACAGTTCAACCTGAAGCTTTTGACCAACATTTGGATACAATCAGAAATATCGCCCAAAACCGACCGAGAAATCTGGTCAAGTTCTCGAACTTCTTAACAAAAGTACTGGTAACGAATGATAGCAATGCAGAAAGCACGACAACGGGAGAACGAGTTTCAACTTTGGTCGAAGACATAATGACAATTTTCTGGTCGGTCGTCGAAGACAGATGCAACGTGAAACACTTGGTTTCTTTGATCAACCAAACGAAAGTCAAGAACGATAAATTGGTCACTTCGGTCGTTGAAGTTTTGTTCGCTTATGCCGTTCAAGACAACGAGTTCATGCCCCAAATGATGACTCACTTGGTCAGTCTTCTGCTCTATCACGACCCAGAAATAAGTTCAGTTGCAAAATCAGTTCTGATCAAGCTGGCAAGAACTTCGAAAGTGACAACCAAAACATCTTCGCTTCTGAAAACACCGGCGAACGCTCCAGATAAAACTCGCCAGCAACTGAGCATAAACGTGGACCAACAAGTACCAGTGCCAAATGTAAATGAATCGATATTAACTGAGATGAACGAATCAAATATTTCGAATAATTTTCAAAATCAAGAAGAGCAGGTGAGTGAAATGCAAGTGCAGCAGCCACTGCCAGTTGATGTACATCCGCTAGGGATGCCTGAGAATTTTGAAAACGCAGAGCAAATGACCGTGCCTCAAGATGAGAATGTACCTCAAAGCGCTTTAGATGCTCTATTGAATGCAGCGCCATTGCTAGAAATACCAGCAGATGCTGATGATGAAGCAATGATGGAACTAGCCATTGCGTTAAGTTTGCAAGAGCAGCCAGGTGGATCCGGGAACCAACAGAATCCTCAAGCCATGTTCCATGGAGGACAGGAGCCGGGGGATATTGCAATGGAAGACCCTGAACCAACCGTCGCTATGATTGGAACCCCGCCTCCCGAAATGGCGCCAAACGTGGCAGTTGAGCCTCACGTGGAGTTTGTAGAGACACCCGATGTTTCTAACTTACAAGGCGATAGTACTGATGATACTGCCTCAGTTGGAGAGCCCGATGACTTCGACGAAGAAGAGAGTATTGCTGCGACAGATGGCAGTGCGTTGCCTGGAGAGAGTTTGCCGGCAACAATGGGATCTGGCGCTGCCTCAGATGACGGAAACAGCTTAGCCGGAGAGTCAATCCAAACAACGACTTCGGCTTCATCAAGTGCATACGGAGGCGAAGAAGGGAGCTATGCAGCGTCCAGGAGCTTGGTGGTAACTCCAAAGACACTGAACGTTACTGGATCTAGTGCATCAATTGGAGGGAGCGCTGAAACTGGTCTGAACTCAAGCTTCCTGATCGAAGATTCAGAAACCTCGAAGTTGGCCGACTCAAGAGTGGAAATGTTGAAGTTGATGATGACGTACTTCCCTCAAGTTTGCAACGTTGGTGGAATCAGAGCTATTCCTTTCCTCCAAGTTTTCCTTTCTTTGAGTTTGGAGGTAGAAGATGAGAAACTGATAGCTGAGATTTTAGACCACATTTTGGCACAGTTGAAACTAAAGCCTGATCAAAATTTATTTTCAAGGACATTCAGCAAAGAGGTGCAAGTTCTGTTGTTGAGATTGCTAAGTATGTACATGCAGAAAAGCAAATCGGAGGAAGTATCAGTGCTTTCTAAGATGGCAGCACAATGTCTATATGAGAATGGAGTGGTAAGTTACTGCAAAGAAGTAGTAATTGAGATGCTCTCATATTGGCAAAACTCTTTTAACCCCGTTGAAGCCAAAGAGTCTTCTAAATTGCTGAAAACACAGTCGGTCAGAAGTGCTCCTGACTTGCATCCTTTCTTCTTGACCAATTACGTCATGGAGCACCGAGCCGACGTTTTTGAAGCCTACCATCAACTGGTGACTGAGGTCAGTCTGCGAATCCCATACCAGGTGTACAGAATTCTTGACACATCAATTCAACCGGAACTGGAAAGTATCAAATCCCAGTGGCTAAACACGCTATCCCAATACATGATTCTGCCATCACAATATGTTAGACATCAAGTAAGAAAGCTTCTCCAATTTGTATGCGGGACCAAAGAGCTCTATCGTCTGCAGAGAGATCTCTACGTCTTCAAGCACCATTTTGAAGCCATTAAAACAGTGTTATTCGCAAGTTGCAAAACTTACTTTGCGGATGAAGATGACCAGGAAGATTATGAGAACAGTAACGGAACAGTTGCGTCTCTTATGATGACGGAATCAAATAACGACCAGGAAGACAAATTCGTTTTCCCAGAATCCTTGAATTCGTTGAACTATCCGGTTCTGATAACAATCGTTGAACATCTGAAACAGGTCTCAGAAGCAGCCGCGAGCCGCTGTTACAGTTGGTTCAAGTTCTGCGAAACTAAGCCAAGTGTAATACTGTTTCTGATGAAATTGACACCACTAGCCGATGATGCTATTCGGCAGTATGTGATCGAGCTGATAACCCTCGCGAGTTGCGGCGCAAAAACAACACAGAGTATCAAGTCTAAGTCAGGAGTGGTCGAAAAGCCGGCGAAGAAAATAACCTCGACAAATTCAGCGTCGGCCAACCAGAATAAAGACAAAGCTGTCGACGAAGACGCAGGGGTAAGCTCTCCAGAATGCAACGAGAAAACGAGCACCGAGTTTGTGGACGAACTGGTGTCTAATCACGTGTCGGATTCGGAATGGAAATCATTCATGAAAATTTTCTTCCTAGAAACCAACTCGGTTCCTCTGCGATGGCAGTTGCACAGTCTGCTATGTGTGTTTTGGAATCAAGTGTCAGACCAGAGTCGATCAAAACTTGTGGATATAATGTGGGATCTGTATGATGAAACGCCAGTTTTTGGCAAACGAGCATCTCAGCTAGTTGATGTTCTTGGATTTCTGACTCTCTCGGGAAAAATTCCGGTGGATCGAATCAAAAAATACGCATCTAAACTAGTCGTCATGATGAAGACTCAAAACGAACTGCTGAAGCAACATCCCAATTTTGAACTGTACGAAAAGTTACTGAAATTGGTCGAGTTTGACGGATTTTACCTTGAAAGTGATGCGTGCTTGGTTTGTCATGCAAAAGAAACGACTTCTAGTCTGATTAAACTGAGCTCAATTAAAGCAGATTCGAGGTTCACAACCACGACTCAAATTATCAAATTGATTTCGCCGCACCAGATTAGTAGCATAATTTGTAGAATCAGTGATATTAATAATAGCAAGATGGTAAAGTCGATGGCTATTTACTACAACAAAAGGACGGTAGCTTCAGTGGTCGAGCTGAAGAACAATCCGCAAGTGTGGCACAGGGCAAAGAAAGTGCAACTTGAAGCAGGTTAGAAGTTAATTGAATTTCGCCAACTTGATTTTAGGTTCTGGTTGCTCGAAACCAAGCCAGCAAATTTTTTTGCACTTTTAACGAAAGCCTTCAATTAAACTTAACGGAATTGTAACTGGGATCGTTTTGTTTCGCAGTTGTTCAATTTTTGATACTGTATGCGAAGTGCGCAATCATCTTTCTGAGCTCCTTGGATTGATTTTACGGCATCATGGAATGAATTTATTAACCTTGCGATAAGCAAGTGTATTGTAATCGGGCACTAGACTATTTTTTTCCATAAATAACTTTGTAATCAAGGAGATGTCGTTGCTGTGTTGTCTTGCTATATGAAAGCACTTTCGGCTTTTTTTGCTGTTTTTATAGATGACATGCTCAATTTCTTGAAAATTAAATTAAAACGTCTGTCATTTAGTTTGTAATTAGATGGTGTCCGTTTCAGGCAATAATTATTTCAATTTGCCCAATCATATCGGTTTTGACAACTTAGATTGCGTAGTTTCGAGGTCGTAAAAATTTTATTTTATAGCTCAGTATATCCGTTTTTTTTTTTCGTTTTTATGTTTCCCTTTTTTATTCAGCTTAAAAGGTTTCGGCTATTTTTATATCGGCGTAGAGACATCTTTTGAATTAATTTGAGAGCACTGAGGTTTCGTCTAAATCTTTCGAGGGGGACTTACAATCTGTTTTTGAGTTTCTCAAACAAAAACTGTTTTTTCGGCACAAGGTATGTCTGACCAAGAATCGTCGGCTTTGTTACTGCTTTGTAAGTTTTGTTTTGATGGTTATTTGACTTTTGATTTTTTCTGCATATTTTTCTGAAAAGAATTTTTATTCACGAAAAAATCAGATAAATGTTAGAAGTAATGGTAGATCAGTTTTTTAGATACTTTTTCAAATGTTTTTCTACGGCTTCATCTCTATTTCTGTCGTTGTTTTGTCATGCTGCGTATAAGTTGTATTGTATGCAATGGAAGCTTTGCTTCGCTTCTTTTTATAAGTTTTGTAAAGGTGCAGTTGTTTCTGATCCAACTTTTCTACTTTTTTTTTGCTGGTTTTATATATATATGAGCAAGCGTTATCAAACTGGAATATAGACTGGAATTTTTCTAGTTAACAACTAGAGTAACAGAATCACTTATATACTTCGCTAGCTTGCTTTATTAATTAAGGTAGTTTTCACGAAAATGTGGGTCCAGGAACTATGTCGAGATGGATCAAGGGTTCGAACCCGAAACCATGCCAGTTTTTCTAATTCGATGAACGTAGTTCAGACTCTTAAATAGGTCGCGATGACTTGCTTTTTTTTCAGGAGAAAGTCTTAAAATTTGTTCAGGCTCAAATTTGTTTTTTTCACGGTTTGACTTTTGAGTTATTTTTTAGTTCAGTTCAGTTCCTTTGGTAAAAGAAATGCAAACTCCACGCAAAACTCCAGGACGGTAAAATCACGAAAAATGTGATCGACTTCTACTTTGAAAATGGAATTTAATTACAAGATTTCCCAGCGGAATAAAAACTTAACCCAATAATCCACTTTTTTCAAGTGTTGAAATAAATTTTTGAAGTGTTTTTGGTAGATCAAATTTTCAGTATTTTTTTTCTACGTCCTTCGTCTCTGGTTTTGTCGGTTAGTGTTTCATGCCATGTATAGGTTTTTTCGCAAATAGCGCGATGCTTCGCGTAAAATTTCTAAAGGTGCAGGTAATTAAGTTCCAAGATTTTGGATTTTTTTCTGCTGATTTTTTTGAAAAGTTGTTTCCCGATTTGTCGGTTCATTTGCAAGTTGTGAGGGAAATTCATTTTTCTATCGCTAGTGGTGCAAAAATCTGCTTCGCCTCTGTCCAGAAAAGTGTTTTCCTTAAGCATGCTTCGTCTTGCTATATGAAAGCAATTGTAATCAAAAACAAGGAAAGCCAGTTGCTGTGTAATTAATCTAGAAATTTTAGACCTCAGTAGAATATAAATTCTAACATATTTAATAGATTTTTTTTTGTCAAATATTTTCGTTTTTTTAAGATTTCTTTTTAAGGTCATTTGCATTTCAGTTAAAATGTATTTGTTAAAAGGTATGCTATTCAAAATTGAGCTCTCCAATTATAAAAATGGAAATGCATTTTAGTTTTAAGGTTCCCAGCAGAAATTCAAAAAATACCCATTGATCTATTTTGGGTTTCAAATTTACAGTTGATTTTTTTAATGAAAAAAGAGCTTAAACCTAATACATTTCCGCCGAAATTCAAAAGTTGAAAACAGTTCAACAACGGCTTTTCGGTTTCCTTGAGTTCCTTGACTTTTTTCCAGCTGTCTGTTGGCTATACTTTTTCCTAAGAAGTAATCTTGAAGTCTAAATAGCAAATTACAGCGAATACTAGCCAATTAATATAAGTTTTTTAAGAATTGGTTTGATAGATTGGTATCATTTCTAAATTTCGTTTCATTTAGTCTTGAAAAACGAAAACTTCAATATTTTCTCGAAACAGACAACCTTCAATCATGTCTTTGGAATCCGAGTGAGGAGTTTCAGTACTATACAACTTGACGCCCTAGGAGAATTTTTAGTTAGTCAAAATGGGGGGACATAGTCCTAAACAATTTCCCTTCAAACTCCTTAAAGTGGTTGAAAAAAATAAGGCTAATTTTTTTTCATGTGAAATGATTAATCAGCAGATCATAATGTTCTTTTTTTTGCTCAAGCAAAACTTGTGTGATATTACTAACTCTCGTTTTTTCCAACCTAAGTCGCAAATATTAATGCTTTTTTTGATATTAACGCAGACTATTATATTACAAATAGCACTTTAGCTTTAAGGCATCATGGATCTGTAGCGTAGAGGTAGGGAAGGAGACCAGTAGCAAAATAAGAGGGTTCGAACCTTGGCAGGGTCAGATGTTTTAAATGAAATTTTCTGCGTACTAGTTGAAATGCGTCCGCTCTATAAATTGAGGCATGTTAGTTGGTAAGTTTCTTATTTTTTTTTCAAATTGACTGGTACTGTTAATGCGTCGTAATTGACTTGCGTCACTTAGCAATTATGTAGACTCATAATTGGCGTGCGGCACTTATGAAGTTTTGTAGACTCAAAGTTTACCCATTCAGTTTTTCCCAGTAGCGTTATCGGTCATATTTTTGCTTGTGTATGCGAAGTGCAACTTTGCCTCTGTGTAAAAAGTTTTAATGATCCATATAAAATGTTCTAATAGAAATTTTAAGTTGTTAGTTTGCAAAATGAACTTATCTATTTGATCCGCTTTTCGCTGATTGGCAAAAGTCTTAACATGATTCTCTGGAAACTGAGATAAAAAATGTTTGATTTTTTTTTTGGTATACGAATCAGGAGTTTAAGAGCTCCGGTATTTCCATGTATTCTCGATATCCTTTTAGATGACTTATGAGGAATCTTTGAGGTTTGTGTCAAAAACATCTGAGCTTTTTTGATTTTGAGTCGAAAACATCACCGTGTGCCATAGTTCCTTCTCATCCCGTGGAAGGTGATCGGAACAAAAATTTGTTGATTGGAAAATTTATGTGACGTGCACATGCGGAATTGTGTTTCAATATAAGATATTTTGAATACATACATTTAAAACATACTGATTTAGAAAAAAATTCAAAAAAGAAAAAATATATAATAAAAAAGGCGTTTTTCCTTTTTTTTTACGATTCGATGAACGTAGTTCAGACTCTTAGATAGGCCGTGATGATTTTTTTTTTCAGAAAAAGACTTAAAATTTGTTCTTTGACTTTGGTTCCACGAAAGGTCGCGGAAACGTGATCGATTTCTAGTTTCGAAAGTGGAATTGAACTTTCAGATTTTCTGGTGAAATATAAATTTTGCTTATAGAATCAGTCGTAAATTTGTTTAATTTAATCAAAAAAGTGTCAATCATTTGTTCTTAAAACTAAAAGAGTTTTAAGTGCATAAATTTTTTCTTTCAAATTCGAAAGTTAGTTTTTATTGTGTTTATTTGCGTTCATTGACTCTTTTCCAACTTTCTATTGGCTATATTTTATGTTTTTTTTTAATCCTCTGCGATATAACATGAAAATACTAGTGCAAGCTAGCACACAGGAAAAGAATGCCACAAAGTCCAGAAAAAATGAAAAAAAAAATTCAAAAAACCACAACTTGAAAAAATTCAAAATGTTGTGTGGAATCATTTTCTCTTTACTGAAAACACGTCCAGAAACAATTGTCGGATATTTATGGAAATTTAAAAAAGAATTAACAAGCGCCAACTAAGCCGACGAAACTCAAATATTTTCCCGTAGCGCCGAAATTATAATTGTTATCATTACCCTTGCGATAAGCAAGGGTATTGCAATCGGGTACTAGACTTTTTCCCTTAACTAACTTTGTTCACAGAATGGTTAAAATTATAAATGGTAAATTTAGGTTCAGCCCATATGAACTTCAAATTTCTTTGGTTTTATGGCTGGCACACTGATTTTTTTAAATTATGTAAACTATTCCGTTTAAAAAATTGTCGGCTTAGTTGCCAACTCGTTTATTTGTTTTTTTTTTCTTGCTGTACGCTTTTCAGTGTAGTTACTTGTAGTGCTTCGATTTGATTTTGCTGTTTTTAATTTTTTTGAATTCGTTTTTTTTTTGCTTAAAATCTTTATTCTGCCCAATCGATTTCAGCTTAAGCTTATATTTTATCGGCTTAGTGACCTAAATTTGAGTCGTTTGAAGATAAACATAATTTTTATGATCACTGGATTGCACAAATTGCTAAAAGACCTTATAGAAAAAATAGCTCAAGTTTTTCACGGCAACATTTTTTTTCGGTTTTTTTCAGCTTTATAGGTTTCGGGCCCTAATTATATCGACTTAATAATCTCATATTGCGTTTTCGACGGGTGAAAAAATTTATCATGTGTATGTTTTGAGAGGGAGGGGTTTTTTAAGTCTTGTTGATTTTGTTCGGCTTAAAGGTATTTTCGGCTTTGTTACCGCTTGGTAAATTTTCTTCTGATTCGAGTTTTACATTAGATTGTCCTGGCATCTTTGTTTCAAACTAGCTTGATTCATTTTGATAGATTTAGTTTTTCGACTTTTTCGAATTTTTTAGCGGCTTTCTGGTTTTGTATCAGACTTAGCGGCTTTCTGGTTTTGTATCGCAGGTTTTATATGATTTATAGCATAATACTTATGCTTCCCTTAAAATAACCCCAAATTAGGTCACTAAGTCGATAAAATATAAGCCGAATATAGTTCGTAAGAGAAAAAAAACAGGAAATTATACCAAGTCAAGGCTAGTAAAACTAAAAATTGCAGGAGTAATTTAAAACATTAAAAGCTACTTCATTGAAAATTGCGTACAAAAAAATCGATTCTGCGATGAGACAACTAAGCCACTATAAGCAGACAAACTATAGGCCGACATTGTCTGGAAATAGTTCCTGGTCAGATTCGAACCCACGACTTTCGCCGTCCCAGGTGCATTCTTTATCACCAGTCGAAGTGCCGGACACGCATAAAAGTTTGAATTCATTATGAACTAAGATACAACTGATTCAATTGATTCTGCTAAACAGGTTGTTAAGCCGAGAAAAAGTCTATATTCGGATTTGATAACGCTTGCTTATCGCAAGCCTAAAAAATCATATTCTGTAAATTTAAAAATTACAGAAAGAATTCTTTCACTTACAACGAAAATTGCTTACAGCACAAAAAATTTGTGATGTGGCAAATAATTAGACGAAACATTATCAGACAAATGATTAACGATAGGCTGACAATTTTTTTGAAACAGAATATTTATGGTTTGAAAAAAAAACGCCCTGGCCGGATTCAAAGCTAGTACATTTGCGTCTCAGGGCGTAGTCATTAACTCTAGGCCAAGTGTACCGCAGAAGCAATGAAATTTGAATTTATATCTGTCAAGCTATCAAATGAACTAATTTTGTTAAACATGTTACTAACCCGAAAAAAGTGTCTTTTTTCGACTTGATTACGCTTGCTAAACCGTAATTATAAGAATACGACTTGTCAGAACAAAAAGCTCCTTGTCGTTTTCTACTGGCTCGCTATTTTAGCAGCAAGTTATACGCTCGCGCAATCAATCCCCGGGACAAAAGCTTATTGGACAAATCATCCCCGACTAATTCATCGAAGGGTCTTAGTCCCCCTGGATAAAACACCCCATTTTCATCTTAAGTCCTCCACATTAGAATTGGTTAACTGCGGATTGTATCCAGAGGAATTTGGGTCTAGAATCATTCTCAAGATGCTGAATCTGAAAGATCTAATTAGCATTCAGAGATGTGAGCTCGATTCTTGTCACCCACTTAGATGATTTCGACATCAGTTTGTTCGGTATGGCTCGTTTGTAACTTTCTCAAATGTTTAGGTCAGAGTGAGGTGAAGATAGAGTTGGGGCTGCCTGTGGTGGCCACCAACATCATGATGGAGGTGTGTGAGTTGTATGAGAATGCACACGCTCACTCAGAACAACTCCAGTGTCCCAGATGCAGCAGCACTGTCATGGCCAACCCAGGTGAGACCCTGATCACGGCAACACACAACTAAGCTAGAATGTGGATTTTTTTTTGAAAAGAGTGTGTGGAATTTGGACCCGCCAGCGCCACGCCACGAAGCTAGTGTATAGGATGGTGTTGTGAAAACAAAGAATAAAAAAGACCATTTATCCATGAGGGAAATAAGACCAGTTTACGGGTTGTTCAGCTCAGTGCGGCGTCTGAACCCCTCAAACAAACACCTCATATAGAACTCGAGCTACATTTGTCGTTAGCCACTTCACCGTTATTTGATTCTTCCAGTGCAAT
This sequence comes from Symsagittifera roscoffensis, assembly GCF_963678635.1. Taxonomy (NCBI): domain Eukaryota; kingdom Metazoa; phylum Xenacoelomorpha; order Acoela; family Convolutidae; genus Symsagittifera; species Symsagittifera roscoffensis. The sequence goes on from NC_087064.1 coordinate 56,717,855, forward strand.
TATTTTTTTTTTTGAAATTTTTTTCACCAAGAATTTCTGCTTCTTGAGCTGCACTGGTCGGGAGCTCTATTTCATCGAACTCATGTTTAGATCGAAACTGTAAAATTCGTAATGAGTTCTTGTTTGCATTGAAATCTACCTATCATTTTCAGGGATTTGTGGAAACTGTGGGGAAAACGTGTTCCAATGTCACAAGTGTCGACAAATTAACTACGACGAAAAAGATCCATTCCTCTGCAGCTCGTGTGGATTCTGCAAGTACGCCAAGTTTGATTTCACCCTAAACGCAAAGGCCTGTCTTTCCGCCATCGACCCCATAGAAAATCAGGACGACCGCAAAAAAGCGATTGCCAATCTTAATACGTTGCTCGAGAATGCAGACAATTTGACCAGGTCTATTCAAACACAGCGACCTGCTTTCGAGGACTTATTGCACAGATTGAATGACAGGGATTCGAACCCGGAGGCTTTGAAGTCCTTTGATTCAATGACAGCTGTGCACGGGTCCAATGCAACGACGCCAACAGGCTTAGCACATACGTCTAACACATTCGTTCACCGAGAAATCCAAGCCATCGCCAAGAAGTATTACGTCAGCAAAATGTCCTTTGACGAGTTAAGCGTAACAGCTGAAAAGATCATTGCAACCCGTGCTGAATTATTTGATTTCGATCAACGGAATAACTTGATCACGGTGTATTCAGACGCTTTTTCATCGGGAAAAAGCCAGTCTTGTTCAGCTGAAGATGAAATCTCATCTGCTCTGAATTTGAACAAAAAGTGCTTTGGATGTTTGGTTCACTCGTCGATTCACTGTATTTATCTTCTTAGAGCATTCGTGTCGAGAAATGACATCAAGCATGAAATTGGAGAGCAAATTCTGGAAACTCATTTAGTGGGGTCGAATTTGAGGAAAGTATGCGACCGTGTCCAAGGTCTTGTCAATGGACTTATTTCGCAGGTGTGTCGTAATGATGAAAAGCTCACGATAACTTTCTGTAAAGCTCTGCTGAAAAATATTTCTACATTGACTACACAAAACACGAGTAGTTTAGTGGGAAGCTCAGAACTCGTAGCATCTAAGGCGCTCTATGATCAGGTGGCTCTCTTGACTGGGAATATCAACATAAGTAAAGATACATGCTGGATGATAAAATTGAGAGCAGTTTCGCAGTTACTACTGAAGTCAGTTAAATCTGAAAACAAAGCCGTGATTAGTGAAGTTGTTTTGCCATGTATGAAAGCATACCACACTTTAATACAGAAAACGTCTAAGAAACAATCGGAAACGTCAAGCAAGAAAGCAGCCGAAGTTAATCATGGAGTGAATGTAAACGTCGGGCAGTTTCTAAAAGGTGAAAACTCTTTCGAAGCTTGGAAAAAGGATAAAATTGCTGCAGTCCAGAAGGTCCCAGGAAACCTAAGTGAAATGGCTGTCAAGCTAGATGGAAATTCGTGGATCAAAGCAACCTTGTTCCACCCATCCTCGAAGGCAGTGCGGTCGGTGTCCTGTAATATTTTGGAGACATTGGCGTCTCAAAGTGAAGCGAGATGTGAGGCAATTCTGGTGTTGCTGTTTGCTTACATTGACGAGAGTAGCTGTGTGAGTTTTGGTCAAGATTTGACCGAAGTGATGGCGCTGGTGCAGAAATTGACAAGCAAAGATGAAAGAAAGGTGGTTCTTTCTAATCAAGGTAATATGCCTAATCTATTACATTTACAGTAGACATGTGCTGATTTTATTTTGGTAAGTCGGAAGATCTTGAAAAAAAAAGGATTGCGATTAAGGATTACCTTAAGGAATACGATAAGGATCGACCAACGTAGCACTCGATCCCACTACTATCGCTGAGCTAGCCGGGCTTGACATAATGTGGTCCATTAATTATTCTACCGCCATTATCTATAGTCTTTTGCATATACGGGTGAGACGTGCTGATTTGCTGATTCATTGGCTAAAGTATAGGCAGATTACGCTCTCAGCTCTTTTTCCTCCCCCCCCCCCCCCACCACCTGCAGTTTTTTATATTTGAAGTTACTGTTCACTTTGTCCGATTGTCATGAAAATTGACATGCAGACTAATTAGGTCATGACAAACATATTTAACCTTCTAAAACTACTCGTTAGACCATAAATTTCATGTTTGTGTGAGGTGGGGGGAAAGGAAAAAAGCCCCGCTCTCTAATAACAAAGGGGCAAATGGCGCGAAAAAACGAAAACGTGGATGACTTCAGTTTTGAAAGTGCATCCTTAGTTTTTTGATACCTGAAAATGAAATTCATAAGGATCGCCCAACGTGGGGCTCGAACCCACGACCCTGGGATTAAGAGTCCCATGCTCTACCAACTGAGCTAGCCGGGCTTGTAAAATATTTTCCTTTAAATATTGTGGCACCATTTGCTGTAGTCCATTCCATATAATGATAATGTAATAAATTGTTATCAGGCTCACAGTATAGTAGACTAGTATAAGATATTAGGGCTCTTTTCCAGTTTCCCCCCTTTCAAAATACCGAATTTTATGTCTGTTTTACGTGTTATTATGGCTAAATGCGTGATGCTACGATGGGTAAAGTATGAAGAACAAATCTGTTCAGAGTTGTCGATTTGTTCACAACGCCAAATTTCATTGCATTATGATAACGTTAAATAGACTTTTCAAAATTGAATTTAAGGGGGGAAACTGGAAAAGAGCCGATATGAGTAATAACTATCATCCCTGAGTGAAGCCTGAGAGAACGTCATTAGACCAAACGGTCTCTTTTTTCAAACATTTCTGAGCGAAAATTGTTTTTCAATTAGGAAGCGATTTAACTATTTGACAGAATTGATTCTATTAGGAACCCCAACGTTATAGGTATTCCAAAACGCATAGCAGAACTGATTTTGTGCGAGATCGAACAATTCGGCGAGAAGGAGAGAGAGATTGCCGAGAACATCAGAGGAGTGTCCGCCTCGTGGAGTCATGACCTGCGACAAGGTGTTCGACTGAGATGTCTGACGGAGCTGCTGAGTGGACTGCTGGATGTGAGTGAGATTCTGAACTCGTGGAAGGCACAACTGATCCAGCCGATATTGCATGGATACTTGGCCATTAAGAAGTTGGTCACTCAGAGGACAAAGGCTATCGATGAAGCGCAGGAAGTGTTGTTGGAGATGCTGGATTTGATGACTACAGGTCAAGTTTTATCCCAATTTTTCTAGCAATAGATTAATGAGTTTCAATAAACAAAGTGCGACATTCTTTAGCTCTTGTTTTTTTTAAAAGTCTTAAATTAGCTCAGGCGCAATTTGGTTTCCCACGGCTTTGAATTCTACTTTTTTCAGTTCATTTCAAATTCACTGGCTAAAATATAGGCACATTACCCTCTCTAATCACAAAAGAACAAATGGCGCAAAAATGTGAATGACTTCAGTTTTGAAAAAATATTTAATTTTTTTCTCAAGTTATTGACATTTTGCTACTCTCTTTCCTTAATATTTGCGTAATCACCGTGCGTTATCTCCTACTGTTAAGCGGGAAAAAGAAAAATTTAAAAGGAGTTAAAATTAACATTTTGTGTTAATAATTTACGCAAGAATGACAACCAACTCCTTTCGAATTTCTCCTAGTTATATCACTGATTAGGAACAAAAATTTTAAAGAGTCATGATCGTAGTGATTACTCTTATATAGGTTTTGCTGATTTTTTATAGTTTTTTTAAATTTGTTCACGCTCAATTTTGACTTTTCGTGGTTTGACTTGTGATTTCTTTTCAAGCTCAGGGCATTTCTATTGTTAAAAGGAAGGCAAACTCCATTATCGAACCACCATAAAGTGTAAAGGTCACGGAAAACGTGATCGACTTCTAATTTCGAAAATGGAAATTAATTATCAGATTTCTCAGTGAAATAAAAGTTTTGCCTATTGATCCAGTTTTCTCAAATTAGGTTAATTTTAACAAAAAAGTGTCCATCATTATTTGTGCTGCAAATTCAAAGAGCTTTAAGGTCATCTATTTTTTTCTTCGAAATTTAAAAGTTGAAGGTTTTTTGAAAAAACAAGTCAGTATTTTTTTTCTGTTTCCTCGCGTTCTTTCGAGAAACATAGCCAACTGTCTGTTGGCTATGTTTTTTGTTGAGAATTGTGAGTGAACTCATGATGAAAATGTTAGTTTTTCGAGATCATATAGAAAAACAAAATCATATTTGTGTTTCAGGAAACTCGGACGAGACGAAGGAATTTATGAAGATCTGTTTGGTGACGCTTCAACAGTTCCCAGCCGAGGACCAGCTAACACCAATCTTCGTGTTCGAGAGGCTCTGCAACCTCATCCACCCCGAGGTGCCAGACCAGACGCCGGACTTCTCTCTCTGCCTGGAGAAGGATCCCCAGCAGGAGGATTTCTTGGCGGGCAGGATGCAGGGAAATCCTTATAGCTGCTCAGAGCCAGGTTAGAGATTGCTCGCAATAATATGACTGAAGTTTTGTAATGTAAGAATATGTAAAAGAAGACCTCGCTCAACAAAATATTTTTGATGGTTTGTATAGAGACTCGAGTAAGCGACTCAGTTGGGAATCTGGAAGATTTTGCCAAATAGCTGTTTAATTCAAGAAAAAGCGGAAACAAATCTGAAAAGGTTATTCGAGTTCTGATTTGAAAACCATGCAAATCGGATAATAGCCAAAGTGGTCTAGATTATTTCGGTCTAAATTAGAGCCAAAGCGTATTTCAACTGAAAAACTGAATATCACGGTGAAAAACTGAATGTCTTTTCTATTGGACTCAATTCTGCGTAAATAAAAGGCCTTTATCTAGAGAATGGTGTTTTGTGTAGGAATGGGTCCCTTGATGCGAGATGTGAAGAACAAGATCTGTAGAGACTGTGAACTAGTAGCATTGCTGGAAGATGACAACGGGATGGAGTTGCTAGTCAATAACAGGATCATCAGTCTCTCACTCCCTGTGGCTGAGGTGTTCCACAAAGTATGGCTCGCACCCGAGAGGGGAGGTAGTCCGCAGAATGAAATGGAACCCATGCGTGTGGTTTACAGGTAAAGAAAAAAGAATTCAGTTGATTCAAGAAAGGTCATCATAGCTACGCTTATAAAATCGACCGCATCCCAAATCAGTTGAATCAAAGATTAAGGACACCTCAAGAGCAGGACTGTTTCGAATTTATTCAAGGCTAGGCTGCTATCAGCAAATTTTATATATACATATCAGCAGACCTATAATTGGGTTATCAGCATACCTATAGTTTTTGGGTAATTAAGATATTTGAATTTCAAATAGTTTTGTAGCGCTAAAGTTGTTTTATGAAAGAACAAAATTGGCCCAGTTGGTTTTTGCTCACATATGTCGGCTCAGTTACCATTTGTTTAGTCTCTGATAATAATTGGACTGTGGAAATTGACTTAATTGAATGTGATCCTTTCAAGAAACTTATAACTGATAATAATTGGACAGTGGAAACTGTCGTAATTGAATGTGATCTTTTCAAGCAACTTATTCTAATAGAAACAAATGCATCTAAAATTTGGAAAAAATTGAGCAGTCAAACGAAAGTTGGACTATTCACATTTTACCGGAAAAAAAATTATATTTTTACATTGAGACTTAATCCCAGACATTAGGGTGCAAAAGCGACTGCATTACCTCTAGGCCAAGTGTGTCGCTAAGGTTAGGACACCACTAATAGTGGTGACGCTCTAATAGATTTGTAAGAAAAGTTGTTTACGGGGAAAAGATGAGTTCCCGGTTACAGGACACTCGCAAGTATAAAAAAAACGAAGCCAAAAAAGAAATGATTCATAATCAAAAATGACAAATTTGCAAATTCCCGAACCACTTTCAATTACAGTAGAAACGGCTTCAATCAGAATAAAAATCCATGCTTTGGCAATGGTGGCCAGTCAATAAGCAGAATGGTCTAAGAGCAGAATGGGTCCAAGAGCAGAAAAACAAAAAAAATATCAATTTTTACAAGCTAATCGGTAAATTAAGTATAAGGATTGTCAATTTTACCAAAGAAACGAATATTTTATGCACAATTTGAGCAGCTTAATCAAGATTTAAAAAAAATCTAATCAAAAAAACTTAATGAAAGTATTCAATTTATGCATAACTTATTCATTTTCTTGGTATTTTTGACGATGTTAATAATTGTTTTTATCAATTAGCCCGTATAAACCAATAAAAGCCAATAATATTTTTCTTGTTTTTCTGCTCTTGGACCCATTCGGCACTTGGACCATTCTGCTTTTTGCTCCGCCTCCTTTGTCAATGTAAGTCAATAAAAAACCATCCAGGATAATACAATGCTTTTGAAAAAAAACGCAAACTGAGCCAAACAAAATTAGGACGCAAACCACGAATCCATTGTCAATTCATACATAACTGAAAAAAAAACAAGGTCCGACCCGAAGGGACTCAAACCCCAGACATAAGAGTGCAAAGGCGACTCGAACCACATACCTTAGGGTGCAAGGGTACCGCATTACCTCCAGGCCAAGTGGGAAGGAGCTTGTAAGCCGTTAAGGTTCAGCTAGAAAAACAAGTTCAATTTCTTACAGATCTGTTAGAAAAGTGGTTTCTTAATTACAAGACCCCCAATTACAAGACATTTGCTCTGGATTCCATAATCGCAAGAATGTTTCACATCGTGTTAATTCGAATTTGGTTTTTGATAGTTTTGGGTGAACACAACTTTGCAATATCCTTCAGCTAGACATTAAGCTGGTCATACAATATTAGTCAAGGATTTAAGTTAATTCTGAATAATTTATAGGATGCGAGGCTTGATGGGCGATGCCACCGAGGAGTTCATTGAGAACCTCAACGCAAGATCATCCGGAGATTCATCTTCAGGCGCCGAAACAGAAGACGACGAGAAGGAAGAAGAGCTCTACAAACTAGCATCGGTGCTAGCAGAATGCAACGGATTCCAAATCATGCTCAATTCCCTAAACTCAATAACTGATGTGTTCGCTTCCAGACATTTGGTGTATGTGCTACTGAAATTATTCTCGTTCTCGGTAAAAGTCAGAAGTAACAGAGTGGCTCTTGCCAGTGCGGATTACGATACTCTAAATATATTTCTACGACTGCTGCAGCTAGTGTTGAATATGCCAGAGACAGCGAGTTTGGGAGCGTCAATTGGACGTGGAGCTTCATCTTCGAATAACGAGGCTTGTACTACGAGAAATGAACTGGTTGAGAAAGTGCTGTTGGTTATGCAGCCGATTCTACAAGAGACGCAAAATTCAAAATCAGAGTCGGGGACTTCGTTGAAGGTCAGGCAGTTGTATGTTAAAACTATTTAAAAAAGTGACGAAACTATTCTGGAAAAAAAACTGTTTTCAACAATAAAACAGCAATATCTCAGCTTACTATCACAATGATGCTTAGCTCAATGGCGTTTAAGATTAAAATTTCGTTTAAGATTTCCGGTGGTGATTTGACACAACTGGAGCATTTCTTGAGCTGCATGAACATCGCCCATATACAACAAAACCCACTGTTACTGCAGAATCTCATGACAATTGTGCCCTATCTCACATTTGGTGACAATATAACAGCCAAGGTCAACTTATTGGTCGGTTTCTTCAAACCATACATCGACTTTGAAAAATACAACGAAGACAAAATATCGAATGTTGCTAACGCGACCAGAACCGAAATGTTTGTGGACTGTTTCACAACTATGGTTGAAAGTGTCCCACCGAGCAATGATGGAAACCAGCTGAAAAGTTTCATCATCAAAAGCGGAATTTTGAGCTCGTGTACAAACTACATTCTGAATCTGACGCCTGATAAGGAGTATGTGAGTGATCAGAAGGGATGGAAGGAGTTCTTGGCCAGACCTGCAGTTCCCTACGTGCTGAAGCTGATGCGGGTGTTATGTAAGAACCACGAAGAGACCCAAGTGGTGATAGGAGAGAGTTGTGTCCCTGTTTTGCACAGGCTGGAACGAGTTGCAAGCGAAGAACAAGTTGGTCCTTTTCATTTCAAAAATTTTATAAACATTTTGATCTAACAACAATCGGTCATCGCGCTGCGCGCTCTACACCACCATACGGCAATTAAGTGTTTCATAATCTACAAACTGGACTTGGAACTAAATGTTTCCACGTTTATTTTGCCTCAGTTTACCCCTATTAGAGAAAGGATTTTACAGGAATATGTACAGAAAATGTATTTGAATGCAATAAGAGTCGCCCAACGTGGGGCTCGAACCCATGACCCTGGGATTAAGAGTCCCATGCTCTACCGACTGCGCTAGCCGGGCTTAAAAGTTTCTGTTCTTTAATTATTTTAGCGCCAATTTTTATAGTCCTGCCATATAGGGAAGAGATTTGATGAGTTTAGTATTGACGTAAATTTTGATGTTGAATACTATAAGCTTCGCCCAAAGTGGGGCTCGAATCCACGTCCCTGGGATTAAGAGTCCCATCTTCTACCAACTGAGCTTGCTGGGCTAGAGTTACCGGTGATTTCCAATTCAATCAGAACAATTCCCATTTATATAGGTTTAAGAATCGTTTTATAAAAATTTTAGTAACTTTCTGTGACTATTGCAAACAACACTTGCATGTAATTTCGGACTTGATTGCACAATAGTGTTCAGAATGTCTTATCCGGTCGGTCTCTACAATTTCGAGAATTTGAGATCGGTTGATTTTTCAATAAAATGGTTTCATGTTTTCCAAAGATTCATGTGCAGTTGTCAACCGCCCCAATCATGCTTGAGCAGAACGGAGAGGTTTTTAGGCGATAGGCGCTTACTTAAGCTCCCAATTCGCCTTAATTTACGCAATCTTAACTCGGCCTATGGACCATTTCAGGTAGGAACTTTTGCCGAGAACCTCTTGGAGACGTTAAGTGAAAATGCCCAGGTGAAGAAAGTGATAGCAGGAGTGCGCAAACAGACGCGTGAGGAGAAGAAGCGACTGGCGATGGCCATGAGGGCAAAACAATTGGAGACCCTGGGACTAGAAGCCACTGCGGCTGGTCGAATGGTGAAAACATCCTCAAACCACACTCCGAATTTCGACGATATTGTTGACGAAACCGGTTTGAAATTATTTAGCTTCAAATACAATGAATTATTCGATGAAGTATAACTTTTGGGGAAGCAGGCCTTCTTGAAGTTCACTGAAATTGGAGAACATGCGAATTTTGAATATATGGTGAAAATTGAAGCTCGATTTAGGTCCAAAGTTGATTGATGCTTGTCTTTACCCTGGCGATAAGCAAGGTTATTGCGATTGTGTTCTAAGCTTTTTAACCGTAAATAATTTTGCTCAGAGGACTCATCTCCTCGAAAGAAGCATCGCTCGACGCATCTCTGTTGGAACTTCGCCGCAACAGACAATATTTTGAGACACTAGATTTTAAATCTCCGCCCAATTCGAAATTTGTTTTTAATGTTGCTTGTTGTCTTGCTGACTCGATTTGATAGAATTTCATTTTTTTGTTTTGTCCTCCGCTCTTTAAGAGACGATGAGCGTAGTTCAGACTCTTATATAGGTAGTTATTATTTTTTCAGGAAGTCTTTAAATTTGTTCAGTCTCAAATTTAATTTTTCGCGGCTTGATTTTTGATTTCTGTTCAAGTTGATTTCCTTTGTAAAAAGGAAGGCAAACTCCAGAAACGAACAGCGAACTTTTAAAATTCACAAATACGTGAGCAACTTCTGATTATAAAAATGAATGTAAGTTATCAGATTTCCTAAACTCAGATTGTTGTAGAAATTCCAAGAGAGCTATAGAACTGTAGGCCATCATTTTTTCTTTGAATTCGAAAGTTGAGATTTTTTTAAAAAGTAAGTCATAATTTTTTTATGTCCTTTGGCTCTTTTCCAACTGTCTGTTGGCCAGGTTTCGACTGAATAGGGTTCGGTCTATGCTATATCGGCTCAGTAGTCTCAAGTTGCATCGTTTGATGAGCGAAAAAAGTTTTCATCTGCGTGCGTGTTTGAGGGGAGGGGAACCTGGAAACTTTTTATTAGTTTTTTTTACACTAGCAATGTGTACTATTACGAACCTTCTTTTCTCTAAACTAACTTGCAATTAAAAGTGTTCAATAATTTGGAATTTCACTGTAGCATTGGAAATTGCATAGTATTTGTTCTCTGCATTACTTGTGTTTGGTGCCTATTAAGCGTCCGCGGCTGAGTGGTTAGCGTGTGAGACACTGAATCTCCAGGTCGCACGTTAATTCTCAGACGTAGTCGTTTTTTTGTACTGATTCGAGGCTTATTTCTAATTTTTCATATTGCACTTTACATAGCTGCTTTGTCTTGTGTATATATCTGTGTAAGTCTTGAAATTTTTTTCGGCTTGAATGGTATCTGCTCAATTATTTCAGCTTTGTTACCGCTGGGTAAATTTGCTTTCGATGCTAATTTCATATTTTATTGTCTTGGTATGCTTTTTTCAAGTTAAGCTTCATTCATTTCGATAGATCTAGTTTTTTCAATATTTTCAAGTGTTTTTGATTTTTTCCGACTTACTGGCTTTCTTGTATTGTATCGCAATGCGTTCAGAGCTTCGCCTCTGTGTAATGTTCTACTATGTAACTTTTTGGTAAGTTTGAATCTTGAAACGTTTCAGTTTTTGTGAGAGTAATTATCTTGAAGACTTTTATATAGGTCTTGATTTTTTTACAGGAAAATTTTTTAAATTCTCTAATAACTACAGATGTGAATTCATGCATATTAATGTTTTTATAAACGCACCTAGGTATATATGCACTTTTTAAGTTCAATTGCAATTCGTCTGCTGAAAGTGAGGTAAATAGCACTCTCCAAATACGAACGTGGAACGAAGAAAAAACGTGAACGACTTAGTTTCGAAAGTGGAATATGATTTTAGAGTTCGCAGTGGAAACAAAAACTTAACGTTTTGATCCAGTTTTCTCAAATTAGATTATTTCTATCAAAAACACCTATAATGCATTGTTCTTCAAAATTCTAAGTTCATTACTTTTTTCCAACTGCGTTCATTACATTCATTATCCTTTTCCAGCTGTCAGTTGACTATGTCCTTATTGAATAAGTGAATATTGAATTTCTTAACTTCAAAAGCATAAAATATTCAAATAGCGAAGTTGAGTTTTGGAGCGGTAAAGTTGTTAACTGATTTAGGTCCTGTCTGTTGCATATGTCGAGAGGGGTACAAGTACCACCCTAGGAGTGTACTGGGCATCTATGTGTACGCCAAGAAACAACCGATCGAACCGTACGAAGTGTATCTGGCCCCAGGTGGAGGCCAGAGGGGAGGAGCTCCCATTGGAGGGCCTGGAGGTGGCAGGATGCCAGCTGTGCTGCCCAAATCACAGGGATACACTATTGTATCTAACTTCACAACTGTCCATCTCGACTGTCACAACAACGCAGTCAGAAGCCACAGGTAAATTATTTATTGGTTTTTATCTCATTGTTAAGTGTTAATGAGCGAATTGAATTTTCTTTCATGGGGCTGTGCTTTTTTGTTGAACGTCTTAAAATTATTAACGCTATATTTGTTCCGACTTTCGATACGAAAGTAAAGGAATATTTGTGCTCGGGGTGGGTTTTTTTTCTTCAGACAAATGTCGACTTTTTAACTAGCCATTTTTGACGGAAATTTTTTATATCATTCAAAAGGTATTAATGTCCTGAGCTTAATTTTGAAAAGATATTTCACCTGTGATCATTTTTCGTAAAGTTATGGGGGTTTAAAGATTGCCATTTTGGACAATTAACGCGCGATATATTTCGCGGTATTAACGCGTGAGCGGAGATTTAATCCGACTTAGAAATCGTTCCAAATTGGTTCAAGGAAGCTTATTTGCCATAGTTGATTAGTTAATAGGAGCGAAATCTATCCTTTTGTACTTTATATGGCGTGTGGGGGGATGATTTTCATTAAAAAATTTCAAGTTTTAGAAAAAGAGTTTTTCATTTTATTTTATTACATTAAATATGTAAATGATATTTATGTAATTACTGCTCCATAAACCTTAAAAGGCAGTCGGAACATTCAGGGCTTCGCCCTGATACGAGCAGTCTTCTTAATGATTTATTGCTGTTTCACTGCTGATTATTCTGGTAGTTCACTTTTTTGTTGGACCTCGGCCCACTTCCTTTCTGCTTGGGAAACATATAGATATCTTCCAATGTGATTGACCGACAAGGATGTTGAAAGTTTAAACCCTCTCGTATGCATCGAGTTTTATGTGGCAGTTGTAAATATTTGAAAGAGAAAGAAGTGATGCGCGGGAAATAAATGAAACAAGTGTTTCTCAGATAATTTGTTTCCAGGAAAAAGTCATGTGCTCGATTTGATCACGTTGATTAAATTTTATGTGACCCTTTTCTGTACAAAAGAGCGGAAAAAGTGTTCGAAGAAACAGTACGCTACACTTCGTAACAAAAGACAGCTCGCAAAAAAGACATCTCGCAAAATCTTAAGAAAAAGGCAACTCGCAAAAAGAGACAACGCGGAAGAAAGTTAAATTTTCCTTCAATCTAGTTAAATGCGAAAGAAAAAAAGGTAAAACATCAAAGCCTTTGAGGCGTCACAACTTCTTTGGTATACAGATCAAAGTTAAATGAGAGAGCTTCCAGCTGCGAAATTAGATCATTGCTTTGATAGTTTTCAAGAGTTTCTGACATCCCATGTTGCAATTGTTCATATTTAGGTCATTTATAGGGCTTTTCTCTGGATTTTATCCGAATCAGGCAATTTTGTCTAAATTTTGCTCCTTTCCTTTCTTATTTGCTGAATGAATTTTGATACAGTGGGGTGAGCATAACCCATTCCTTATTGAAAAGGATCATCCTTCGACCGAATTGTTGGTTTTTTATTTCAATTCATCGCATTGCTTAGCTAATTCCATATAGTTGGTGTAAAATCTGGATTTTTTCGTGGAATTCTACGTATATATTCCTCACCCACATTTTTTCGATTGAACTTAATTAAATTTTTTATATTCAAAGATCATGATTCGTTTCCCGCGCTGACTTGTACTGAATCGCAACATTATTCTCATGTGTAGAAACCTATTTAGAAACCACAATGATGATATACCAATTAATGCAATCAAAGTTTTGGAGTCAATTTTTGGTGTTAAACGAACAAAAAGACTCATACTTTTGCCCAATAATTGTTTTGAATTAAGTGTTAAATTAACTGATGTTCAGTGGGAGATTACGGGTCATAGATTAGGGGCAATTAAGGGATTATCTTACATAAAAGTAGACAATCAATTGAGTGTCTGTTGTGTTGCAGAGGACGCGATGAGTGGGACAGTGCGAAGCTGCAGAATGGAGATGTGCTGTGCAATTGCATCATGCCAATGTGGGGAGGCAGCTCCATCTCAGACACCCAATTCGCACACTCACTCTCCAAGTACAACACACACCTGCAGGTAAAGCAATCCTACCCACACAAGCATGCACGCATCATAGTTTCGCTCAGGTTTTCCACTGCGACTGTAAGTTATTCGTCATATTTTACATTAAATCCCCAGCAAACATAGATTTCCGTGTTATATATTTCGCGGCTGTATCTGAAGGTGGAGGGCTATAATGAAAAAGAGCCTCTTGGCGTTGAAGTAATTTTCCGTTGCAGGCCACGTGCCCAGTTTTTATGGACTGGTCAAGGAGTGTGATAAAACAGAGGAGTTATAAATATAGTGGATTTCGTCTGTTTTCTGGCGCGAAATGATAACCGTGTCTCCTCTTTAAATCAAAAGGCAGTATTTCTAAGCAGACCTTTCATCTAATAATACGACAATTCATCTGCGAACTATTTCTATAAGTGCCAGTGGAGCTAGTGAAGAAACTTTTTTTCAGGAAAAAGTCTAAAATTTTGATCACATCACGCTCATCTTTGACTTTCCATTTCTTTTTAATGATCAATTTTAATTCATTTGGTAAACGTAAAGCAGGCAAATCACGCTTTCAAATTAAGAAAGCGGAACTGAAGAGAAAAATTTCGATGACTTTGTTTCGAACGTGAATTGTGATTTTTAAGAGTAATGAACGTAGTGAAGACTCTTATATTGGTCTTGGGAATTTTTCGTTTTTTTTTCAGGAAAAAGTCTTAAAATGCTTTAATAACCACAGATGTGCTTTCATACATTTTAATGTATTTAAAAATGCGCCTAGGTATACATGCACTTTTTGAGTTCAGTTCCAATTCATCTGCTGAAAGTTACGTAAGTAGCACTCTCCAAATGCGAACGTGGAAATGGCGCGAAAATACGTGAACGAAAGTGGATTTTGATTTAAGATTTCCCAGAGAAGAAAAAAACCTTGCCTATTGATCCAGTTTTCTCAAATTGGATTAATTTTTATCAAAAAGGCGCCGAGTATAAATTGCTCTAGAAATTCAAAGGGCATCCACTTTTTTCTTTGAAATTCGGAAGTGTAGATTTTTTCAACATTGTCAGTGTTTTTTTTCTGTTCACTTGCGTTCATTACTCTTTTCCAATTGTCAGTTGGCTAGGTTTTTTATTTTCCCAGCGGAAGAGAAATATTACCTAATGATTAACAGTCGATGAACATAATTCAGTCTCTTATATAGGCCATGCTGATTTTTCAGAATCAAATTTACTTTTTCGCGGTTTTTTTAAGTTATGTTCATTTTTTGCTTACCTTAGCAATCAGCGTAGTGTATTAGTACGATTTTTTTTCTAAATTAACTTGCAAATAAAAGTGTTCACTTATTTCACTTATGCTATAATCACGACCTGGCATTGGAAATTTCTTAGCATCTGTTCTCTGCTTTATTTGCGGCTACTGTTTGTGAGTAGTTAAGCATCTGTTTCGGAATGTTTAGTATGTGAGACTCATAGTTCGCAGATTTGTGACTCTAGGTCGCTGATCGAATGCGAGAGGTAGCCGAATTTTCACTAATTCGAGGCTCATTTCTAGAGCAATTCGTTTTTACATGGATCCCTCTGTCACAATTCGATTTTACAGGGATCCCTCTGTCTTAATTCATTTTAACAGGGATCTTCTGTCACAATTCATTTTTACAGTGATCCCTCTGTCACAATTCGATTTTACAGTGATCCCTCTGTCACAATTCAATTTAACAGGGATCTCTCTGTCACAATTCAATTTTACAGGGATCACTCTGTCACAATTAGTTTTCACAGAGATACCTCATCACAATTAGTTTTCACAGAGATACCTCATCGCAATTCGTTTTTACAGGGATCCCTCATCACAATTAGTTTTCACAGAGATACCTTATCACAATTCGTTTTTACAGGGATCCCTCTGTAACAATTCGTTTTTACAGGGCTCCCTTTGTCACAGTTCGATTCTACAGGGATCCCTCTGTCACAATTTGTTTTTACATGGATCCCTCTGTCACAATTCGTTTTTACAGGGATTCCTATGTCGCTATTAATTTTCACAAGAATTTCTCAGCACGATTCGTTTTCACAGGGATGCCTCATCACAATTCGTTTTTTGCAGGGATCCCTGTCGCTATTAGTTTTAACAGGGATTCTCTGTCACAATTAGTCTTTACAGGGATCCCTCTGTCGCAATTAGATTTCACGGTGATCACTCATCACAATCCGTTTTTACAAAGATCCCTCTGTCACAATTAATTTTCATAGGAATATCTCGTCACAGTTCGTTTTCACAGGGATTTCTCTCTGACAATAAGTTTTCAGAGATCCCTCATAATTCGTTTTTACAGGGCTCTCTGCCACAATTCGGTTCTACAGGGATCCGATCCCTCTGTCACAGTTCGTTTTTACAGGGATCACTGTGTCAAAATTAGTTTTCAGATGGATCCCTCATTTCAGTTCGTTTTTACAGGCTCTCTCTGCCACAATTCGGTTCTACAGGGATCCGATCCCTCTGTCACAGTTCGTTTTTACAGGGATCACTGTGTCAAAATTAGTTTTCAGATGGATCCCTCATTTCAGTTCGATTTTACATGGATCCTTCTGTCATAATTAATTTTCACAGGGCTCCCTCATCACAATTCGTTTGTACCGGATCCCTATCTCGCAATTAATTTTCACAGGAATCCATCATCACAATTAGTGTTCAAAGGGATACCTCATCACAATTCGTTTTTACAGGGCTCCCTATGTCGCAAATAGTTTTTACGGGGATTCTCTGTCACAATTAGTCTTTACAGGGATCCCTCTGTCACAATTAGTTTCCAGATGGATCCCTCATCACAATTCGTTTTTAGAGGTATCCCTCTGGCACATTTCGTTTTTACAGGGCTCCCTCTGTCACAATTCGATTCTACATGGATCCCTCTGTCACAGTTCGTTTTTACAGGGATCACTCTTTCAAATTTAGTTTTCAGATGGATCCCTCATCACAGTTCATTTTTACATGGATCCTTCTGTCATAATTAATTTTCACAGGGCTCCCTCATCACAATTCGTTTGTACCGGATCCCTATCTCGCAATTAATTTTCACAGGAATCCATCATCACAATTAGTGTTCAAAGGGATACCTCATCACAATTCGTTTTTACAGGGCTCCCTACGTCGCAAATAGTGTTTACGGGGATTCTCTGTCACAATTAGTCTTTACAGGGATCCCTCTGTCACAATTAGTTTCCAGATGGATCCCTCATCACAATTCGTTTTTAGAGGTATCCCTCTGGCACATTTCGTTTTTACAGGGCTCCCTCTGTCACAATTCGATTCTACATGGATCCCTCTGTCACAGTTCGTGTTTACAGGGATCACTCTTTCAAATTTAGTTTTCAGATGGATCCCTCATTTCAGTTCGATTTTACAGGGATCCTTCTGACATAATTAATTTTCACAGGGCTCCCTCATCACAATTCGTTTGTACCGGCCCTATCTCGCAATTAATTTTCACAGGAATCCATCATCACAATTAGTTTTCAAAGGGATACCTCATCACAATTCGTTTTTACGGGGCTCCCTATGTCGCAAATAGTTTTTACGGGGATTCTCTGTCACAATTAGTCTTTACAGGGATCCCTCTGTCACAATTAGTTTCCAGATGGATCCCTCATCACAATTCGTTTTTAGAGGTATCCCTCTGGCGCATTTCGTTTTTACAGGGCTCCCTCTGTCACAATTCGATTCTACATGGATCCCTCTGTCACAGTTCGTTTTTACAGGGATCACTCTTTCAAATTTAGTTTTCAGATGGATCGCTCATTTCAGTTCGATTTTACAGGGATCCTTCTGTCATAATTAATTTTCACAGGGCTCCCTCATCACAATTCGTTTGTACCGGCCCTATCTCGCAATTAATTTTCACAGGAATCCATCATCACAATTAGTTTTCAAAGGGATACCTCATCACAATTCGTTTTTACGGGGCTCCCTATGTCGCAAATAGTTTTTACGGGGATTCTCTGTCACAATTAGTCTTTACAGGGATCCCTCTGTCACAATTAGTTTCCAGATGGATCCCTCATCACAATTCGTTTTTAGAGGTATCCCTCTGGCGCATTTCGTTTTTACAGGGCTCCCTCTGTCACAATTCGATTCTACATGGATCCCTCTGTCACAGTTCGTTTTTACAGGGATCACTCTTTCAAATTTAGTTTTCAGATGGATCCCTCATCACAGTTCATTTTTACATGGATCCTTCTGTCATAATTAATTTTCACAGGGCTCCCTCATCACAATTCGTTTGTACCGGGATCCCTATCTCGCAATTAATTTTCACAGGATTCCCTCATCACAATTAGTTTTACAGGGATCCCTCTGTCACAGTTGAATCACTTGTTGTGCTGTGTTTAGGAGTGCACTGGATTCCGTGAGCCGAACTACCACAGCACTGTGCACGACTGCAAACTCCTGCTAATCAAGTTCGCTGAGGAGAAGAGCTTCAGCGAGGACTGTGGGGGAGGTGCGAGGGAGAGCAATGCGAGACTTATCCCCTTCCACCTGCAGATAGCACTCTATGTACTCAACTCAACCAGAAGTGCCACTAGAGAAGAGACACTGCTCAACCAGTTCATGCAAGGTTTACTTAACCCCCAATCTCTTACTCACTGCATATGCGAGATTCGAAACTTTTCCTTTGTAGAACCCGAAATGCTTAAGCGTATGATATAATCTGCTGTTTAGTTTTCTTCTGTTTGAACAGAAGAAAATTAATGTAATAATTCGTTGGCTCACAATTCGACCAACCAGAAATCGACTTGAATAATTTTGGTACAAATGGCACCGATTTTTCATTTTGGTACAAATGACCGTTGGTACAAATGGGACATCACCATAGTAGTACCTAGTACCATTTTGTCTGCGCATTTTCTGTTTGTTTGGTTGACTCAATCTGAAACTTTGGTGCTTTACTAGTCTCACATTCTCATAATTGAATTTCAATTCCAAAAACTATTTCAAGTTGTAATGTAAAAAAGTTTTGGATGGTGAAGAAATCAACTACTTGGCACATACATTTTCTTCATAATTGCTATATTCTTATGTATGATATGAACATTTTGCACTGTGGGAAAAACGCAGAAAAGCCATGCCATGATAATAAAAGCAAACTATAAAATAATCGCCCAACGTGGGGCTCGAACCCACGACCCTGGGATTAAGAGTCCCATGCTCTACCGACTGAGCTAGCCGGGCTTAATCTTAGTTCGGTGAGTTGTATTTATCAAATGAAATCCCGCCATAAAATATCTGTGGGGGATGTCTATATTTTGCAAGTTCGAGCTGATGTTCAATTCAGTATTATGACACACACTGTTTACTGTTAATTATGGTCATCGTGTTTAGGGGGGAGGATGTTAACTTGATCCGTACAATTAATTGCAAGCCCGAAAAATCACGCTTGGTTAATAATTTTTGACACGAGTGTTAGAAACCGCGTCCAGACAATTCGGCGAAAGACAATTTGGCTCTTTTTCCTTCCCCCCCCCCACCTGCAAATTTTTTAGAGTAAATTTTCTGTTCACATTGTCAGATTGTTAACAAATTTGGTAGACGGACTAATAAAGCCTTGACAAATATATTTGGTCTTCATACTCAACCTTGTAAAACCACTCGTAACAACATGAAATCAATGCTTATGTGAGGTGGGGGGAAAAGGAAAAAGAGCCGACAATTCAGCCGATTTGAAATTCAGACAATTCAGCCAGAAGTATGCAGACAATTCAGCCAATAACACTGACCGCCGCAGTCGCGCCAACGTGTTGCGAGCATGCCAACAGAGGGTAGGACTCTATACGAAATTTAGAGCCGGTTATCGCGGCGACGCGCGCGTAGCGCACCCACCGGCGACCTTAAACCGAGAAATAACTCCAATTCCGATATTTTTCTTTCGAATTTTGTAAAACTGGCTGAATTATCTGTATATTTTTGGCTGAATTGTGTTTGGCCGAATTGCTCTAAGCGGCGCCTGGGATGATTTATTTTACAGAGCCTGCGGATAAATGGGTGCGAAATGCATACGAGATAGAGGGAGTCCACTTCTACGCCATCATGCAACTGCTGGTGATGAAACAGGGTTCCTACTGGGACTCGAACAAACTCACCTTCCTCCAGAGACTCATCACGTGTGCTCACCTCAGACACTTCTTCCCAACCGGCACCCAGTTCCCTGTGGCTGCCAGTGCGACAGCTACGACCGGTGATGCTCCAGGGGGAAGTGGCCAGACGGATAATTATGACTACAAAGTGTACAAATCAGCGCTAATGTTTTTCACTCTGATTGACAATCTAGTGAAACTGATCAAAAAACAGACAATTGCATCAAGTGAGTTATTAATTTGAGGGCCGCCATTATAATGTTTATCTCGTTCTGCGAGAATAAAAATTTTGAAACCATGATCAAAATGAAAAGAAAAATCTAAAACGTAAAAGATTTTTAATGACAAGTAGATAGCTGTTGAAACTGAAACTGGTTGCTGATTCGATTACCATAAGAACACACAGCTCTGCCGATGTTAAAACCGGTATTCACACATTTCGCTCCTCACACGTTTTGCCCCTCTTAAATTTAGTGGCACATTTCGCCCCTCACACATTTCGACCCTCATAAATTACTGGCACATTTCGCCCCTATAATGTACATTAAGAAAGCGGCGTTAATTAATTAGGGGCAAAACGTGCGAGGACGAAATGTGTAAAATTATTAGGGGCGAAATGTGTGAGGGGGCGAAATGTGCCACTAAATTTAAGAGGGGCGAAATGTGTGTGGGGCGAAACGTGGGACATTTGTTAAAACCAGATAATGGAAGCAAATTGTTGCGTGACTGACTATTCAATCCATGATTTGTTTTAGCAAACAAGGGCTGGTCGGAGGATCTGTTTGAATTCCTGAAGCAGAACAGCAACCAGTTTTTGGAACTGGTGGACAAGCAGTTCGTCTCCCAGTTCGAGGAGGCACTCACAGCCGAGAGCTTCGAGGAATGGTGCGACATTGTGGGACTCCTAGGAAATGTAGGGCCTGAAAACTTAGCCTCGTTCATTCCGAAGACACTGAAGAAGCTGTCAGCTGCTGAAAGCATGAACCCACAACCGTGAAACAAACTTGATCGAACTAACGTAGACTAGATCGCTGTAATACTATACTAACTGAAAATTTCGAGGGATATACTAACTGAAAATTTCTAGGGAATATTACAAAGTTAAATTGCGACTACTGACTCATCTATTAGTGTTGAAATCATTTATGCTAAATAATACTGGATTAGTAAATAAATTCGTTCCGTACCGCAGAACTGTTGAAACTACTGAATTCAAGATTTGCTTTCAATTTTTGGTCAATGAATAAATGATTATTACTGTTTGTAAAAAAAATCGGAAAGCTAAATGCTAGTGAAAGAAGTATTGCCAGTTTCTTTGCAAATAGCTGATCAGATTCCAGTCACAGTGATTTTTAAAAAAAAAATGATGGTTTTTTTAAGCGTAATGAACGCATTGAAGACAAGACTCTTATTTAAGTCTTGGTGGGCTGGTCGTCTAATTTGTCTAATTTTTTTGTTAATTTTTTTAATAAGAAGTCTTAAAAATGCTCTAATAACTACAGATGTGCATCCATCCTTATAAACGCACTTAGGCAATATATGCACTTTTTGAGTTGAATATAAACTCATCTGCTAAAAGTTACGTAAATAGCCCTTCCCAACTACGAACGTTCAAATGGCGCTAAAAACGTGAACGACTTCTAGTTTCGAAAATGGAATGGAATTAATTTCTTCCCAGCGGAATAAGAACTTTATACACTGATCCAGTTTTCTTAAAATGGGTTAATACTATTTAAAAAAAGCAACAATCCAAAGATAATGTTGAAACTCAAAGAGCTGTAAGGACTAAATTTCTTAAAAATTTGATTTATAAGTTTTTTTCAAACTTTTCCAACTGTGAGCTGGTTATTTTTTTACATTTGTCTTTTTTGCGTATAAAGACTACGAAGATGGTCAGCAAAAAAATGGAAACAAATGATGGCTTCCTGAATTATATATTTTTTCAAATTTTACACGTTATATTTTTCAAGTCTTGAAGTGCTCTAATAACTACATAAATACAGAAATCCATGCATATTATTGGATTTAGGAAAATTATTTAATGAGGAAATTTTTTGTTGTATAAAGTTATCTGTCAAAAGGTTGGTAAATTGCGCTCATCAACTGCGAAAGCTGAATCCGCGCAAAAATAACATTAAAGAGTTCTAGTTTTGAAAATTGATTATGAATGCACTCTTTTACCCAACGGAATAAAAGCTGTATTGAAATTTAAAAAAGTTGTATTTATTCCTTTTTTCGAATTTCAGCAATTGAAGTTTTTTGGACTCAAAGTCAGAACTTTCAAGCCTTTTTTTGTTGACACCAACTGATACATGCTTAAAATATCAACAATTTTTTATTGCAAAGGTATCATTTTAATTGATTGAAACAAGTATTTTGAAAAGCAATGCACTTGATTTTTTTGAAAAAAATTTTCTCTATAAGTTTTGAACTTAAAAACTTTCACAATTTTACAATTTTCAATAAACTTTATCCAATTTCAGAAGTTTGGAACTAGTGGAAAGATAGCTAACTCTCCTGTGTGCCTGCGTATACAGCTAGTCTCCTTCTATTAAACCCACTTTCTACAGCCTTCGAAAATATTGGTGGATGGGGTTTTGCACCCGTGTTTTTGGTTTTTTCTTTTTCTCAAAAACTACCCTCGAAATTTTGGAACTTATAATTCAATAAATAAAACAGCTCGTTGATGTTCCCTGCTTACATGTATTTCCTCCTTGTTTCCATATAATTTCATGCTTCTCGGAAAAAGTTTCATTTTTTGACTGTTTTTTTTCTTCAAAATTTTTGATAACTCTCGAAAACTGATTCAGCTGAGGCTTTCGATTCAAATGTAGAAACGGGTTGCGTGAAGCTCCACTCCATTAACGACCCTCGTAAAAATCAAACTGAATTTTTTTGATCATTTTTGAATCTTACTGACTTCTTTCAAAAACACCCTCAAACCTGAGATTTGGTTATAACAAAAAAAAACAGGTTTTGTTAAGCGCCCATGCATGAGCGGTTATCTTCAAATTCGTTACCTCAAAAATTGCTCTCGGAAAACTCAAATATTTTGATTTTTCGGTATTTTCTATCTTTTTTCCAAACTTCCCTCCCAAATCAGAGATTTTGGATTCGATCACAAGACCAGGTTAAGTGTTTTGTGAAGCTCCCCTGCATATACAGCTACGTTTTTTCCATAGTCAAAAAGTTATAGCTCTCGGAAAAATCAAATTTTTGAATTTCGACTTTTTTTAGATATTGTCTGAAAAGTGAGATTCTGGGATCACCCTAGAGAATGGGATATAAGAAGCTCCCCTGCATGCCTGGCTACGCCCAATTTTATTTACTTGAAAAATAGCCGAAGAAAAGTTTAGATTTTTGACTTCTTAAAATGTTTGACTTTTTCAAAACTACCCTCCAAATAGTGAAATTTTGGGTTCAATAAAAAACGGTTAGGAAAACTCCAACGTATAAATAGCTATGTCAAAAATTTCTTTGAAATTTTATGGCCCTCAAGAAACTCGATGTTTAATTTTTTGTCCGATTTTTGAAAAATTTTGCTTTTTCAAAAACTACCCAGCCGAATTTGATATCAAGATTTTTGTTTAATTGAATAAAAACACCAGTCATCGTAATAGAGAAAAGCCAGATAGCAAAAAAAAATTATTTAAACATATTAGTTCCAGAAAAACTGCAATTTGAAAATAAAATATGAAGTTCTGAGTAAATAGTAAACAGTCGAATCTCGTTACACAAGATAGCATTTTTTTAAATATTTGGTGAAATATTGCTGCAAAGCACTGACAATTTAAAAGGATCTGTAGCTGTTTTAAGGTGTCTAGTGTTAGGAGAGTTTCAGTGGCCGATAGCGCAGATGCTCTGAGAATATCTGAATAGAAATTTCGAGGTTGCAGGTTCAATTCCAACACATTGGTGGCTAGTATATTGAAAGCGTGGTTAAATGCGAGGGCGTCAGACTTCAAAATTTAAGGGGGTAGGTTATAGTCCGATGCATAGTAAAATTTCATAATACAAGGCTTTTTTTTACATTTGGTCATTTCACTTTTTATGTTGTTTTTTTGTCGTTTTCTCGCTGGCGTTTGCAAACTTTGCCCCCTTGCTTACATTTAACGATACTATTTTTTTCGCTCAGTTGCCAATTAAAGTATTTTCAGTAGCAAAATCTTTTTTGAAACCAGGGAAGTTTTTCGAAAGATTGTTTTTGGCTCGTTGTGGTCGAATTAAGAATAAAAGAGTTTCGCCCCTGTTTTGTTGTATTTTTTATTACAACCAATTTCATTGATAAATCCTGAGGCCACTGAGACCACCTGAGGCCACTGTGTAATAGTCTATACAAATATCTTCAGCTACAAAGGGTAGCTTGTAACCAAAGACTTCCTGTAGGTTTTCGTGATAAATACAAGCAATCTCGGAGTTTTTCAATTGATGCATAAAATAGGCGCCATTGAACTGCTGCATTAGCGGACACTTGCCTTGCCGCTCCTTGATGCCTTTGTAGAACAAAATTTCCCTGCTCATGTTTATTTTTTGGTTGCAACATCTACAATCAACTGGCATAACCCCGGAAAAAGTTTTTTTGTAAATAATTTAAAATTTAAAAAATTAAACTTGAAAACGAAATAAGAACTGGAAAAAAGGACCATGGATCGTTGAGACTATTAAAATGTTTACACAGGGGGCTGCTCACCAAGGAGAAGTCTTTTACCAATCTGCACAGAAGTGTCTCTGCTGAGGCAAGCATAATTATTATTTTTTATTTTAAAACAAATTATCCAGAAATAAAACTGTTTTTAATGCATACTTATAGCTAGTCGAAACATTAGGCTTGATTACATCGCAAACTTTCTTTAAAATTTTTTAGTTTACTCATTCTTAATCAGTCTTGTTGAAAACAGATCCCGGGCTACTTTTCATCCCTGGAGCCACCCAGGACCCAGGGCTGGCCACGGGAGCAACCATATCAAAACCTTGCAGTAATTGCTCTAACATGTCTAAAAATCCTAATTAAAAAATTTCACAACGGTGACTTTTGAGCCTTAATTGTTTCTTTTTTTCAGAAAACAAATTTACTAAGAATCAAGTTCCAACAAACCACGACAATTTTTTACGATTTCACTGCTTTTTCTTGATAATTCTCATGAAAAAATTAATATTTTTAACCCCCCTTTCATAGCTTGGGACCGAAATGGAAGGGAATTGAGCTCGGTTTTTTGTAGTAATTCATTTGAACTAGTAGCGTCAAATCTCTCTCTTTTTTAGAGTTACGAGCGCAGTTTCACCGCTGGTCTTGATCAAGTACCAAGCGATGTTTTAAATTTACACGAGCGCACGATGCCATCCGAACCGGTAAACACTTCTGGGCACTAGACGTAGTGGCCGCATGCCTCGTAGTGTTAAGTCCTCAAATATCCGCACGAGGTTATCTTTTTCCAGTGGTTCCTCGGGTTGTGTCAATTTAGACTTTTCAATTAGAAATGAAGCGTGCTCTTCAAATACACGCCTCCAGAAGTTCTCAAGTAAATTTTTTGCTCGCTTCAAGGACTTGTTGGACAGTTTACTATTAGACGCTTCGTAGAAGGCTGCTGCCGGAGCGTAGACGAGTGAACGACCCATTAGGAAGTGATTGAGTGTCAGTGAAAGGTCGTCGTCATTGTCAGTACTGGCATCTCTTAGCAGACGGTAATTAGGGATGACTCAGTCTCGGCTACGATAGCAAATTTATCTCTTGATAGTCAATTAGAAGATTTTGTAAGAACAGTAGTTTTCATCAACAAAACGAGTCACACCCACATGCCCCCAAAGTGGATGGCAGACAAAGGATTAGGTGCCATTCGATAGTGTGCATTTGTAGCGTTTAGATTAGTGCGCTTCTGTTATGAATTAACTGGTTTTGAGCGTTATTGCTTACGGGCGCCAACAAAATAAGAAGCGTTGTCGGAGATTAAGAGCTTAGGTGGGCCTCCTTTAGCAAGGAAGCGACTATTTGCCGTAATTGAGTTGTTCGTAGTAAGATTCCAGGAACACTGATGAGATGGAAGGCATGTGAAGGGACAGCTATAACTTTAACTAAACAACCCTTGTGTTTTTAAACGCAAATGGATCATCACATGGATTTTCGAAACGAATTGAGGACAAGTCAGCCATGAGTGAGTGTAAGTAACCCTTTGCTTTGGAACCTGGAGTCTTCTGCAGAGAAGGGTGTTATGGTTTACCTGTCTGATTAATTCTGGAGCGCGATGACAGCAAAGCTTTGTTGCGAACGTACTCAGTGAGGTGATGCTTACATTGGCAATGAGCGCTCTCAATCATCATGCGCTCAAAATTTTCGCGTTCAGGTTTATTGAACGCTTATTCTCTGGTAAAGGTGAGCTTCTGAGTCGAAAAAAGGAAAAAATTGTTTAGCGAGTCTTTGCGGTCAACTTGCTGCTTGATTCATAGTTGGTTAAAGGTGTCAACAAAAGCTTCTCACTAGGATTGTTCATAATGGATAAGATAGCTTTTAGTATTTCTCGCCTTGTTTTTCCACAGTAAAACCTTATTGCAGCAGTTTTTTTTACTCTTTTAGTGAGAGAAGCGTCTTCTTCTTCTGTTGTCTATTTAGAGTTGATCAAATGGAAATTTGATTGACACAATCACATTATATGCGATTGTTGAACCTTGTAGATTTTTGACAACATAGGAAGGGCCTGTAAAAAATTTCCTGATATCGCGCTCCGCAATTTTCCAAAAAACCTCCACGCCTTGCAAAGTTTGCTCAGAACTATCTCCTCAATAAGAAAAGTTGAGATGCCGGAGTTGGTTGTAGCCTGCGCACGTTCTGTTAAGGTTGTATAAGCCGATATCCTCAAAATCCAGAGCTTCAATTGAGTTATTTGAGAGTAGATTGAATGTAGCTTTGAAAGCATTATGTCATCCGATTCTCAGTTGCTATAGAGAGGAAAACACTTGGTCCTTACTGAAAGCACCTCGTATTCAAATTTTTAGCTGTAGTTGTCGACTTCGTTTAACTTGAAGTGCTTCAGCTGTTTTGCTGAGGATATATGAACAGCTGCTGCAGTAAATGAGAATGGTATAGCAGTCTACTTAAAAGCCATTGTTGAAAACTATTATTAGCTTGAATTGCAACTGATTTTTACAAACGATAATTGTGTCGATTGGATCCGTAGTCTGTTCCGTTGTCTTGCCTACTGTAGAGTCAAATTGTTTGAAGTTGGTTTTTGATTGCGCGTTTGAAACAACCTCTTGTCGATGTGTATAGTTGAAAGGTGCTCATCTCTGTAGTTGTCGAGGAAGCACCGCTTGTGCATTTACTAATTCTGTGCTGACTCAAGCATTTAAAGCACAGTTGTTTCACCAACAACTTGCCGCTACCGCTCCCTGATGTCTTTGTAGAACAAAATTTCCCTTGCTCATGTTTATCTTTTGGTTGCAACATCTACAATTAACTGGCAAAACTCCGGAAAAAAAGTTCTTGTTTTTGTAAATAATTTTGTTGAGCCAGCCTATAACAAGGTAATCTGAGAAAAATTAAACTAGAAAACGAAACAAGATTTGGAAAAAAGGACCATGGATCGTTGAGACAATTAAAATGGTTACACAGGGGGCTGCTCACCAAGCAAAAATCTTTTACCAATCTGCACAGAAGTGTCTCTGCTGAGGCAAGCATATTTATTGTTTATCATTTTGAAACAATTTATCGAGAAACGATTTAAAATAAAACTGTTTTTAATGCCTACTTATAGCTAGTCGAAACATTAGGCTTGATTACATCGCAAACATTCTTCAAAAAGCTTTAATTTATTCTTTTTTAATCAGTCTTGTTGAAAACAGATCTCGGGCTATTTTTTCATTCCTGGAGCCACCTAGGACCCAGGGCTTGCCACGGGAGCAACCTTATCAGAACCTTGCAATAATTGTTCTGACATGTCTAATAACCTTAATTAAAATATTTTAAAACGGTGACTTTTGAGCCTTATTTGTATCTTTACTTCAGAAGTCAAATTTACTAATAATCAATTTCCAACAAATCATGACAATTTTTTTTAAAACTTCACAGCTTCTTCTTGATAATTCTCATGAAACACTTTTTATAATGAACACCCTTTAGCGGAGAGAGGTCACAGCTTGGGATCGAATTGGAAGGGAATTGAGCTCGGTTTTTGTAGTAATTCAATTAAACTAGTAGCGCCAAATTTCTTTTTTTTTACAGTTATGAGGGCAAGTTTCACCGCTTGTCTTGTCTTGATCAAGTACCAAGCGATGTTTTAAATTTACACGAGCGCACGATGCCATCCGAACCGCGAAACACTTCTAGCACTAGACGTAGTGGCCAGATGCATCGTAGTGTAAAGTCCTAAAAAATCCACACGATGTTATCTTTTTCTACTGGTTCCTCGGATTGTGTCAAATTAGTCTTTTTGATTAGAGTTGGAACGTGCTCTTCAAATGTACGCCTCCAGAAGCTCTCAAGTAATTTTTTTGCTCGCTTCAAGGACTTGTTGGAAAGTTTACTATTAGAAGCTTCGTAGAAGGCTGCTGCCGGAGCGTAGACGAGTGAACGACCCATTAGGAAGTGATTGAGTGCCAGTGAAAGGTCGTCGTCATTGTCAGTACTGGCATCTGTTGGCAGACCGTAATAAGGGATGACTCAGTCTCGGCTACGATAGTAGCAAATTTATCTCTTGATAGTCAATTAGAAGATTTTGTAAGATTTCATTAACAAAACGAGTCACACCCACATGCCCCCAAAGTGGATGGCAGACAAAGGATTAGGTGCCATTCGATAGTGTGCATTTGTAGCGTTTAGATTAGTGCGCTTCTGTTACGATTTAACTGGTTTTGAGCGTTATTGCTTACGGGCGCCAACAAAATAAGAAGCGTTGTCGGAGATTAAGAGCTTAGGTGGGCCTCCTCTAGCAAGGAAGCGACTATTTGCCGTAATTGTGTTGTTCGTAGTAAGATTCCAGGAGCACTGCTGAGTAGGGAGGCATGTGAAGCGACAGCTATAACTTTAACTAATTAACCCTTGTGTTTTTAAACGCAAATGGATCATCACATGGATTTTCAAAACGAATTGAGGACAAGTCAGCCATGAGTGAACGTAAGTAGCCCTTTGCTTTGGAACCTGGAGTCTTCTGCAGAGAAGGGTGTTATGGTTTGCCTGTCTGATTAATTCTGGAGCGCGATGACCGCAAAGCTTTGTTGCGAACGTACTCAGTGCTGTGAGGCTTACATTGGCAATGAGCGCTCTCATTCATCATGCATTCAATGTTTTCTCGTTCAGGTTTGTTGAATGAGTTTTGTCTGTAAAGGTGAGCTTCATAGTCAAGGTTGCGAGCAAAAAATTGTCGAGAAAAGGAAAAAAAATTGTTTAGCGAGTCTTTGCGGTCAACTTGCTGCTTGATTCATAGTTGGTTAAAGGTGTCAACAAAAGCTTCTCACTAGAGTTGTTCTTAATGGATAAGCTTGGTTTTCCCCAGGTCTTCCATAATAGCTCTTTTTGAGCTATTGATACAAAATATAAAGCGAGCGGTGACCCGAACGAATCGAAACCAGTTTGAAAACCGAGTATGTTTATTTCATTGAAGAGATTCGCAAAACGTGAGCATCTCATCGACTCTGTTGGCATAGTAAGTTTTCATTTAACCGGGCGATGCTGTCCTGGATAAAAATGTTGTGCTATCTATCCAATCGTGAGTTAACTGGAGTTTCATTAGCTTTTCATTCTAGGCTTTTAATTCCAGTTTTGGATTGCTTTCATGGTTCAGTTGAGCTACCTTTGTTTTGCCACTCAAAAATGTATCGTGTAGTCACCGTGGTCCAAGTAAGCGCGGTAGATTCACAAGGGGGTAATCTTTGCCTTTCTCTACCTATTTGTCAACTTTTGAAACAAAACCACGTGGCACAGGTTCGTTCAACAAAAATTGCAGGAAAAATATGAGTTTTATGATGATTGCCGCAGGATACTTAACGGGTCGAAAAGCCTTGCTACTAATGCGGAAAATGTTCGGAGTGTAGACGTTGCTGTAGTAGCTACATTATTTGTTGGATTTACGGATATAGTGACTTCAATTGTTTCCAATTTGACGCATCGGATTTGATGCACTGTAGCATTACTAGAAATTTCATCTTGTGTTTAGTTGGAAACCCCGTGATAGGGACGCTTTTTGTTGCATGGTAAAGCCGAGACAAAAAAAATGAACAAAGTCGCCCACGTAGAAATTTTCATGCAATAGTTGAGCAATAATGGGCTTCATTACGCAACAATGAGCTGTTCAATAAAGCCCAAAGATGGCAATGATTTATTAACAGTTTTCACCACAGATAAGTCTCATGTATTGGTTTTGCTCTATAACAACTTCACTTAGACTGGAGAGGCGGAGCGCAACTTAATCCTACTTTCAAGGCCTACTTTCAAAAACATGCCAGTAAAATCCGCAAATACGATTTGTTCCCGGAGTTAAATTAGAAGACCAAATATGTTCTTTAAAAGGTCAGCTCCAGTTTCAAGGCAATCAACGAGACGCCTTTGTATATCGAGGCACCAATTGCCACCCTATGGACCTTCCTTGAATTGTTTAGATTACTAGCCGGTTGGTGTCAGAGGTACCAAACTAGTTTCAGCTGTGGGAAAAGTAACAGCTTTAGCGTAGTTATATTCCAGACTATTTATAGAGAACTTCTCATGAAATTGCATGGCTCCTGGGTTCTTTCTCAGCCGTCTCTGTAGGGGTTGCGGAGTTTTGAAACCGGATAGTTTTTAATGATTTTTGCCTTGTTTTTCCTCAGTAAAACTTTATTGCAGCAGTTTTTTTACTCTTTCAGTAAGAGAAGCGTCTTCTTGTTCTGTTGTCTATTTAGAGTTGATCAGAAGGAAACTTATATGCGATTTTTCAACCTAGTAAAATTTTGAAAGCGTAGGAAGTGCCTGTAGAAACTTTTCTGATATCGCGCTCCGCAATTTTCCAAAAAACCTCCACGCCTAGCAAAGTTTGCTCAGCACTATCTCCTCAATAGGGAACGTTGAGCTGCCGGAGTTGGTTGTAGCCTGCGCACGTTTTGTTAAGGTGGTATAAGCGGATGGCCTCAAAATCTAGAGCTCCAATTGAATTATTTGAGAGTAGATTGGATGTAGCTTTGAAAGCATTATGTCATCCGATTCTCAGTTGGTATAGAGAGGAAAACACTTGGTCTTTATGGAAAGCAACTCTTGTTCAAATTTTTAGCTGGAGTTGTTGACTTCGTTTACAAGAGAGTTGTTCGTAGTAAGATTCCAGGAGCACTGCTGAGTAGGAAGGCATGTGAAGGGACAGCTATAACTTTAACTAAACAACCCTTGTGTTTTTAAACGCAAATGGATCATCACATGGATTTTCGAAACGAATAGAGGACAAGTCAGCCATGAGTGAATGTAAATAACCCTTTGCTTTGGAATCTGGAGTCTTCTGCAGAGAAGGGTGTAATGGTTTAATTCTGGAGCGCGATGACCGCAAAGCTTTGTTGCGAAAGTACTCAGTGCTGTGAGGCTTACATTGGCAATGAGCGCTCTCATTCATCGTGCATTCAATGTTTTCTCGTTCTGGTTTATTGAATGAGTTTTGTCTGTAAAGGTGAGCTTCTGAGTCAATCTTGCGAGCAAACAATTGTCGAGAAAAGGAAAAACAATTGTTTAGCGAGTCTTTGCGGTCAACTTGCTGCTTGATTCATAGTTGGTTAAAGGTGTCAACGAAAGCTTCTCACTAGGATTGTTCATAATGGATAAGCTTCGTTTTCCCCAGGTCTTCCATAATAGCTCTTTTTAAGCCATTGTTACAAAATACAATGCGAGCTGTGACCCGAACGAATCGAAACATTTGAAAAACAAGTATGTTTTTTTTTCATTGAAGAGATTCGCAAAACGTGAGCATCTCATCGACTCTGTTGGCATAGTAAGTTTTCATTTAACCGGACGATGCTGTCCTGGACAAAACTGTTGTGCTATCTATCCAATTGTGAGTTAATTGGAGTTTCATTAGCTTTTCATTCTAGGCTTTTAATTCCAGTTTTGGATTGCTTTCATGGTTCAGTTGAGCTATCTTTGTTTTGCCACTCAAAAATGTATCGTGTAGTCACCGTGGTCCAAGTAAGCGCGGTAGCTTCACAAGGGGGTAATCTTTGCCTTTCTCTACCTATTTATCAACTTTTGAAACGATACCACTAGGCACAGGTTCGTTCAACAAATTTTGCAGGAAAAAGTTTGAGTTTTATGATGATTGCCGCGGGATACTTAACGGGTCGAAAAGCCTTGCTACTAATGAGGCAAATGTTCGGAGTGTAGACGTTGCTGTAGTAGCTACCTTAATTGCTGGATGTACGGATATGGTGACGTCAGTTGTTTCCGATTTGACACCTCGGACCCGATGCACTGTAGCATCACTAGAAATTTCATCTTGTGTTTAGTTGAAAACCCCGTGTTAGGGACGCTTTATGTTGCGTGGTAGAATCTAAGCCTTATTTGCCGAGACAAATAAATGAACAAATTCGTCCACGTAGAAGTTTTCATGCAGTAGTTGAGCAATATTGGGCTTCATTACGCAGTAATGGGCAGCTGTTCAATAAAGCCCAAAGATGCCAATGATTTTTTTAAACAGTTTTCACCACAGATAAGTCTCATGTATTGGTTTTGCTCTTTAACAACTTCATTTAGACAGGAGAGGCGGAGCGCAACTCAATCCTACTGTTAAGGCCGTCTTTCAAAAACATGCCAGCAAAATCCGCAAATACGATTTGTTCCCGGAGTTTAATTAGAAGACCAAATATGTTCAATAAAAGGTCAGCTCCAGTTTCAAGGCAATCAACGAGACGCCTTTGTATATCGAGGCACGAATTGCTACCCTATGGACCTTCCTTGAATTGTTTAGATTAATAGCCGGTTGGTGTGAGAGGTACCAAACTAGTTTCAGCTGTGGGAAAAGTAACAGCTTTAGCGTAGTTATATTCCAGACTATTTATAGGGAACTTCTCATGAAATGGCATGGCTCTTGAGTTCTTTCTTAGCCGTCTCTGTAGGGGTTGCGGAGTTTTGAAACCGGATAGTTTTTAATGATTTTTGCCTTGTTTTTCCTCAGTAAAACTTTATTGCAGCAGTTTTTTTACTCTTTCAGTAAGAGAAGCGTCTTCTTGTTCTGTTGTCTATTTAGAGTTGATCAGAAGGAAACTTATATGCGATTTTTCAACCTAGTAAAATTTTGACAGCGTAGGAAGTGCATGTAGAAACTTTTCTGATATCGCGCTCCGCAATTTTCCAAAAAACCTCCACGCCTAGCAAAGTTTGCTCAGCACTATCTCCTCAATAGGGAACGTTGAGCTGCCGGAGTTGGTTGTAGCCTGCGCACGTTTTGTTAAGGTGGTATAAGCGGATGGCCTCAAAATCTAGAGCTCCAATTGAATTATTTGAGAGTAGATTGGATGTAGCTTTGAAAGCATTATGTCATCCGATTCTCAGTTGGTATAGAGAGGAAAACACTTGGTCTTTATGGAAAGCAACTCTTGTTC
This sequence comes from Symsagittifera roscoffensis, assembly GCF_963678635.1. NCBI lineage: Eukaryota > Metazoa > Xenacoelomorpha > Acoela > Convolutidae > Symsagittifera > Symsagittifera roscoffensis. The sequence goes on from NC_087064.1 coordinate 56,750,876, forward strand.
AAATTTTTAGCTGTAGTTGTTGACTTCGTTTACCATGAAGTGCTTCAGCTGTTTTGCTGAGGATTTATGAACAGCTGCTGCAGTAAATGAGAATGCTATAGCAGTCTACTTAAAAATCATTGTTGAAAACTATTATTATCTTGAATTGCAACTGATTTTTACTAACGATAATTGTGTCGATTGGATCCGTAGTCTGTTCCGTTGTCTTGCCTACTGTAAAGTGAAATTGTTTGAAGTTGAATTTTTTGATTGCGCGTTTGAAACAACCTTTTGTCGATGTGTATTTACTCTGTAGTTGTTGTGTAACCTCATCTCTGTAGTTGTTGAGGAAGCACCGCTTGTGCATTTACTAATTCTGTGAAGACTCAAGCATTTGAAGCACAGTTGTTTCACCAACACCTTGCCGCTACCGCTCCCTCATGTCTTTGTAGAACAAATTTTCCCTTGCTCATGTTTATCTTTTGCCATCCGAACCGGTAAACACTTCTGGGCACTAGACGTAGTGGCCGCATGCCTCGTAGTGTTAAGTCCTCAAATATCCACACGAGGTTATCTTTTTCCAGTGGTTCCTCGGGTTGTGTCAATTTAGACTTTTCAATTAGAAATGAAGCGTGCTCTTCAAATATACGCCTCCAGAAGTTCTCAAGTAAGTTTTTTGCTCGCTTCAAGGACTTGTTGGACAGTTTACTATTAGACGCTTCGTAGCACTAGATTGCCGTAATTGAGTTGCTCGTAGTGCGATTCCAGGTGCACTGTCAATTCCAGCTGCACTGTTGAGTAGAGAGGCATATGAAGAGACAGCTATAATTTTGTATCTGTTGTTTTTTTTGTAGCAACGTAGAGTTGCCCTAACTAAACAACCCCAGTGTTTTTAAACGCAAATGGATCGTCACATGGATTTTCGAAACGAAAAGAGGACGAGTCAGCACTGAATGAATGTAACCCTTTGCTTTGGAATCTGAAATCTTCTCAGAGAGGGGTCTTGTTTTATCTGTCTGAATAATTCTGGAGCGCGATGATGGCAAAGCTTTGTAGCGAACGTACTCAGTGCTGTGATGGTTACATTGGCAATGAGTGCTCTCAATCATCATTAGCACAATAATTTGGCGTTCAGGTTTATTGAATGCTTATTGTCTGGTAAAGCTCAGCTTCTGAGTCAACTTTGCGCGCAAACAATTATCGCCAAAAGGAAAAAGGAAAAAAATTGTTTAGCCTGCCTTTGCGGTGAACTTGCTGCTTGATTCATTGTTAGTTAAAGGTGTCAACAAAAGCTTCTCGCTAGGGTTTTTTATAATGGTTAAGCTTGGTTTTCACCAGGTCTTCCATAGTAGCTTCTTTTAGGCCATTGATATAAACTATAATGCGAGCGGTGACCCGGCCAAATCGAAACCAATTTGAAAACCAAGTATGTTTTTTTCATTGAACATATTCGCATAAAGTGAGCATCTCAACGACTCTGTTGGCATAGTAAGTTTTCATTTAACCGGGCGATGCTGTCCTGGACAAAACTGTTCTGCTATCTATCCAATCGTGAGTTAACTGGAGTTTCATTAGCTTTTCATTCTAGGCTTTTAATTCCAGTTTTGGATTGCTTTCATGGTTCAGTTGAGCTACCTTTGTTTTGCCAGTCAAAAATGTATCGTGTACTCACCGTGGTCCAAGTAAGCGCGGTAGCTTCACCGGGTTTTTTTTTGTTTGTTGTATTTTACCCATTTGTCAACTTTTGGAACAAAACCACTAGGCACAGGTTCGTCCAACAAAAATTGCAGGAAAAAGTTCGAGTTTTATGATGATTGGCGCAGGATAATTAGCCGGTCGAAAAGCCTTGCTACTATTGAGTCAGATGTTCGGAGTGCAGACGTTGCTGTAGTAGCTACCTTAATTGTTGGATTTACGGGTATAGTGACGTCAACTGTTTCCAATTTGAAGTCTCGGACCCGATGTACTGTAGCATAAGTAGAAATTTCATCTTGTGGTTAGTTGGAAACCCCGTGTTAGGGACGCTTTTTGTTACTTGGTAGAGTCTTTAGCCTTATTTGCCGATACAAATAAATAGACGAAGTCGTCCACGTAGAAGTTTTTAAGCAGTAGTTGAGCAATATTGGGCTTCATTACGTAGTAATGGGCAGCTGTTCAATAAAGCCCAAAGATGGCAATGATTTTTAAACAGTTTTCACCACTGATAAGTCTCGTGTATTGGTTTTGCTTTATAACACCTTCACTTAGACAAAGGAAGCGAAGCGCAACTTCATCCTGTTTTAAATGCCTACTTTTAAAAACATGCCAACAAAATCCGCCAATACGATTTGTTCCCGCATTTATATTAGAAGACCAAACAAGTTCTTTGAAAGGTTAGCTCCAGTTTCAAGGCAATCACCGAGACCGAGACGCCTTTGTACGTCGAGGCACCGATTGCCACCCTATGGACCTTCCTTGAATTGTTTAGATTGAGCGTTTGAAACAACCTTTTGTCGATGTGTATAGTTGAATTGTGCTCATCTCTGTAGTTGTTGAGGAAGCAACGCTTGTGCATTAGCTAAATCTGTGCTGACTCAAGCATTTGAAGCACAGTTGTTTCACCAACACCTTGCCGCTGCCGCACCCTGACGCCTTTGTAGAACAAAATTTCCCTTGCCTTTGTTTATCTTTTGGTTGCAGTATCTACAATGAACTGGCATACTACCGGAAAAAAAATTTTTTTTGTAAATAATTTTGTTGAGCCAGCCTATAACTATGTGATCTGAGTACATTCAAACTTGAAAACGAATTAAGAACTGGAAAAAAGAACCATGGATCGTTGAGACTATTAATTGGTTACTCAGGGGGCTGCTCACCAAGGGAAATCTTCCAATCTGCACAGAAGTGTCTCTGCTGTGGCAAGCATAATTATTTTTCATCATTTTGAAACAAATATGGAGAAAAGATTTGAAATAAACTGTTTTTAATGCATACTTATAGCCAGTTGAAACCTTAGGCTTGATTATATCGCGAACGTTCTTTGAAAAATTTTGGTTTACTCATTCTTAATCAGTCTTGTTGAAAACAGATCCCGGGTTACTTTTTCATCCCTGGAGCCACCCAGGACCCAGGGCTTACCACGGGAGCAACCAGATCAAAACTTTGCAGTAATTGCTCTGACATGTCTAATAACCTGATTTGAAAAATTTTAAAACGGTGACTTTTGAGCCTTAATTGTTTCTTTACTTCAGAAATCAAATTCACTAATAATCAAGTTCCAATAAATCATGACAATTTTTTACGATTTCGCTACTTTTTCTTGATAACTCTCATGGCACAATTAATATTAATAACACCCTTTAGCGGAGAGAGGTCATAGCTTGGGACCGAGGTGGAAGGTAATTGAGCTCGGTTTTTTGTAGTAATTCAATTGAACTAGTAGCGTCAAATCTATTTTTTTTAAGAGTTACGAGGGCAAGTTTCAGCGCTGGTCTCGATCAAGTACCAGGCGATAATTTAAACTTACACGAGCGCGCGATGCCATCCGAACCGGTAAACACTTCTGGGCACTAGACGTAGTGGCCGCATGCCTCGTAGTGTTAAGTCCTCAAATATCCACACGAGGTTATCTTTTTCCAGTGGTTCCTCGGGTTGTGTCAATTTAGACTTTTCAATTAGAAATGAAGCGTGCTCTTCAAATATACGCCTCCAGAAGTTCTCAAGTAAGTTTTTTGCTCGCTTCAAGGACTTGTTGGACAGTTTACTATTAGACGCTTCGTAGCACTAGATTGCCGTAATTGAGTTGCTCGTAGTGCGATTCCAGGTGCACTGTCAATTCCAGCTGCACTGTTGAGTAGAGAGGCATATGAAGAGACAGCTATAATTTTGTATCTGTTGTTTTTTTTGTAGCAACGTAGAGTTGCCCTAACTAAACAACCCCTGTGTTTTTAAACGCAAATGAATCATCACTTGGATTTTCGAAACGAATAGAGGACGAGTCAGCCCTGAATGAGTGTAACCCTTTGCTTTGGAATCTGAAATCTTCTGCAGAGAAGAGTATTGTCTTATCTGTCTGATTAATTCTGGAGCGCGATGACGGCAAAGCTTTGTTGCGAACGTACTCAGTGCTGTGAGGCTTACATTGGCAATGAGCGCTCTCATTCATCATGCATTCAATGTTTTCTCGTTTATTGAATGATTATTGTCTGTAAAGGTGAGCTTCTGAGTCAATCTTGCGAGCAAACAATTGTCGAGAAAAGGAAAAAAACTGTTTAGCGAGTCTTTGCGGTCAACTTGCTGCTTGATTCATAGTTGGTTAAAGGTGTCAACAAAAGCTTCTCACTAGGATTGTTCATAATGGATAAGCTTGGTTTTCCTCAGGTCTTCCATAATAGCTTTTTTTAAGCCATTGATAAAAACTATAATGCGAGCGGCAATCCGAACAAATCGAAACCAATTAAAATCAAGTAAGTTTTTTTTTCATTGAACAAATTCGAAAAAAGTGAGCATCTCATCGACTCTGTTGGCATAGTAAGTTTTCAATTTACCGGGCGACGCTATCCTGGACAAAACTGTTGTGCTATCTATCCAATCGTGAGTTGACTGGAGTTTCATTAGCTTTTCATTCTATGCTTTTAATTCCAGTTTTGGATTGCTTTCATGGTTCAGTTGAGCTATCTTTGTTCTTTCACTCACAAATGTATCGTGTAGTCACCGTGGTCCAAGTAAGCGCGGTAGCTTCACAGGGTTTTTTTTTGTTTGTTGTATTTTACCCATTTGTCAACTTATGGAACAAAACCACTAGGCACAGGTTCGTCCAACAAAAACTGCATGAAAAACTGCGCGAAATTTATTATGATTGGCGCAGGATACTTAGCGCATCGAAAAGCCTTGCTACTAATGAGGCAAATGTTCGGAGTGTAGACGTTGCTGTAGTAGCTACCTTAATTGTTGGATGTACGGATATGGTGACGTCAATTGTTTCCCATTAGACGCCTCGGACCCGATGCATTGTAGCATCACTAGAAATTTCATCTTGTGGTTAGTTGGAAACCCCGTGTTAGGGACGTTTTTGTTCCGTCGTAGAGTCTATAGCCTTATTTCTCGAAACAAATAAATAGACCAAGGCGTCCACGTAGAAGTTTTCACGCAGTAGTTGAGCAATATTAGGCTTCATTACGCAGTAATGGGCAGCTGTTCAAAAAAGCCAAAGATGGCAATGATTTTTCAACAGTTTTCACCACAAATGATTCTCATGTATTGGTTTTGCTCTACAACAACTTCACTTAGACATGAGAGGCGGAGCGCAACTTAATCCTATTTTTAAGGCCTACTTTCAAAAACATGTCAGCAAAATCCGCCATTACGATTTGTTTTTGGAAGACCAAACATGTTCTTTAAAAGGTCAGCTCCAGTTTCAAGGCAATCAACGAGACGCCTTTGTACGTCGAGGCACCAATTCCCACCCTATCGACCATTCTTGAATTGTTTAGATTACTAGCCGGTTGGTGTGAGAGGTACCAAACTAGTTTCAGCTGTGGGAAAAGTAACAGCTTTAGCGTAGTTATAATCCAGATGATTTATAGGGAACTTATCATGAAATTGCATGGCTCCTGGGTTCTTTCTTAGCCGTCTCTGTAGGGATTGCAGAGTTTTGTAACCGGATATTTTTTAGTCATTTTTGCCTTGTTTTTCCTCAGTAAACTTTATTGCAGCAGTTTTTTTACTCTTTCAGTAAGAGAAGCGTCTTCTTGTTCTGTTGTCTATTTAGAGTTGATCAGAAGGAAACTTGTTTGACACAATCACATTATATGCGATTTTTCAACCTGGTAAAATTTTGACAGCGTAGGAAGTGCCTGTAGAAATTTTTCTGATATCGCGCTCCGCAATTTTCCATAAAACCTCCACGCCTAGCAAAGTTTGCTCAGAACTATCTCCTCAATAAAGAACGTTGAGATGCCGGAGTTGGTTGTAGCCTGCGCTTGTTTTGTTAAGGTGCTTTAAGCCGATGGCCTCCAAATCTAGAGCTCCAATTGAATTATTTGAGAGAAGATTGGATGTACCTTTGAAAGCATCATGTCATCCGATTCTCAGTTGGTATAGAGAGGAAAACACTTGGTCTTTACTGAAAGCGCCTTTTGTTCAAATTTTTAGCTGTAGTTGTTGACTTCGTTTACCATGAAGTGCTTCAGCTGTTTTGCTGAGGATATATGAACAGCTGCTGCAGTAAATGAGAATGGTATAGCAGTCTACTTAAAAGCCATTGTTGAAAACTATTATTAGCTTGAATTGCAACTGATTTTTACTAACGATAATTGTGTCGATTGGATCCGTTGTCTTGCCTACTATAGAGTCAAATTGTTTAAAGTTGAATTTTTGATTGCGCGTTTGAAACAACCTTTTGTCGATGTGTATTTACTCTGTAGTTGTTGTGTAACCTCATCTCTGTAGTTGTTGAGGAAGCACCGCTTGTGCATTTACTAAATCTGTGTTGACTCAAGCATTTGAAGCAGTTGTTTCACTAACACTGCCTGTTAATCTACGAAAATTGAGAGAAACGGAATTTTTCAAAATAGTGCGCGTGGAGGTTTATTGAATTTGTTATAATTGTTGCAGTTGTTGCTCTGCTTGAACATCTGCCTTATTTTTTTCTGGACATAGAGATAGGATAGTTAGATCGGTTGTCTGATTGTCTGATTTTGACAAAGCCCTGTAGTTCACTTAGTGAGATTTTGTTAAAATTTTAAAGTTCCCTGATGAACGATGACACCACATACTTTAGGTTGACGTATCTACCGACTAATTCAAACATAGTCTGAATGCCTATCTGTCTGAAGAATTGGTTCCGCAGTTCTATCAAAGATTTAGCATCATCAGTACATATTGACGGCAAAAAAGTTGTTTTCTCATCAGTGCTTAGACGTGCATTGTTGCCTATCACAGCCTGAAAGAGTTCAAGCCAGGCTTCTACTAAAATGGTTTTCGTCAAAACTTTACAGTTTTTATCCGGTACCTTGAAACCCTTCAGCTTGGAGTGGAATCCAGTTGTCGGATATTCGCTAACGTAATTGTTGACTTGTCTTTGTTCGTTGCCAATCAGGCTGTTGCTTATGTGGATCGTTGCATTGCGAGTTAGTTCTATAGTAGTAGCCAAAGTGGTTGGCAACTTACTGTTCAGTTGTCCTAATAGGACTATTCGTGACTGAAGTTGTTAGTAGACCGTATCGGTTATTGCCAGTTGACATCAGAGCTTCATGTATTCAGTTGCAATTACAACATGGGATTTGCATTAGAAAGCTGGTGGGGCAAAAATTTGTATCGTAGAGGAGCGCGAAAGTTGAAATTATCCATGTTGGCAAAAGGCCAGTTCGATCGTTGGTTCCACATTGTCGTTGACGTTTAAATGATTGTGACACGTTGATTGATTTCATTTAACAACCACCTTCAGGAGTAGTTGATAGACAGAATCCAAGACCCGATTAACAGTTTTACGTCATAGGGCAGTTTTTTACATCCTGTTTTTCACAACCCAATTTTCCAGTAACCCGGGACCTAACCAGTAACTCAGGTCCCGACCAACTTTTTTTCTCAGCGGCACCCTGGGACCCTTTTGGGCATTTGGTTCTTCGTTCACAAACAAGTTATCGCCTCGCATTTACGAATAATTTTTTATCTTTCTTTTTTCATGGGGAATTTTTAATAACATTTGAATCAACTTTTTACCGTAAAGATTTTCAACATTTTTTAAACTTATTGGCTTCCATTTCTTTTTTGTCTGCTAGCTCGCATATTTGTGTGGTATCGCAAGCTTACCTTTGTCTTTCTGTGAAAAATATAACTGGTTTATTTGCATGGTGTTTTTTTAGCTGATTAGTTTGAACTTCTTCGAGCTCAGAATTAAAATAGTTTTGATAGTTGAGATGAAAACACTTCAGTTTCTTACAATCAGAGGCCTTATTTTTTGGCCAGTAATTCTACTTGTAAAATTCTCTCACTTTCACTTTACTTCTCTGGGTTTACACATCTATGAAGATAAAAAATGCTATTCTTGATTTTATACGGGAATCTAATATGCTTTATGTTCAAGTGTGTCTATTTTCATGTGGCTTCATTGCTTGGGCCTTATTCTGTGGTCTTGCTTGCTCCTTTCGAGTTTCCTTGAACGAAATGATTTATTAAGTTCTGTTTTTTTTGCGTACTTACTGCGCTCAATCTTACATTTACATTCAATTTTTGGTTTGTAAATTTTTGAAAATTTCTTACTCTAGAGAAAGAAAACGGGTTTTTTTTCGGCCCAACAATTACTAACTCAAAAAACTTACTAAATCAATAAACAATCAAAAAACATTTAATTTGAAAAAATCTTTCAATACAATTTTGATGACAAAAATGGCGTTTTAATGCAAATAAGCTACCAAAATTCGATCTCAAAAATTACGCATTTAAGTAGGAGTGACAACGCACAAAAAGTTGGAAAAAATAATTAGAAATGGCTGGAAAAATAACTAACGTTTTATATGCTAAGTTTTTCCAGCCGTTTATTGCTCAGGGGGATGTTTTTTGCGCTCAGGACCAAATGCTCCGAGGTATGGTTCGAATTCTTAGCCAATCAACTCCCATTAAACTGCTCAAAACGGATATTTTTTGTTTTCTTCAAGTTTGTAAATAAAGAGCTATGATTGTCTGAAAAAGTTTCGCGCATTTGTTCCTTTCTACATGAAGGATTTCTCCTACTAGTCAAAGTTTCCAGAGATGTCACTTTTAGAAACTGGTCAAAATTATTACGTTGACGTTAACTGCAAGTTTTGCGCAGTTTACGTTTCTTTGATAATTGGCCGACTACATAATAGATCGACACTAATTGATTAAGTTTTTTGTTCCCTTCCCTTCTTATTGTTCCGACTTTCGATACGAAAGTAACGGAATATTTGTGCTCGGAGTGGGTTTTTTTTCTTCAGACAAATTTCGACTTTTTAACTAGCCATTTTTGACGGAATTTTTTATATCACTCAAAAAGTATTATTGTCCTGAGCTTAAACTTGAAAAGATATTTCACCTGTGATCATTTTTCGTAAAGTTATGAGGGTTTAAAGATTGCTATTTTGACCAATTTGGGACAATTAACGCGCGATATAATTCGCGCTATTAACGCGTAAGCGGAGATTTAATCCGTCTTATAAATCGTTCCAAATTGAATAAACGAAGCTTATTTGCCATAATTGATTTGTTACAAGGAACGAAATCTCTCTTTTTGTACTTTATATGGCATGTGGGGGGGATGATTTTCATAAAAAATTTCAAAATTTAGAAAAAAAATTTTCATTTTATTTTATTTCATTTAATTTTTAAAAGTTTTTACTGCTGCTCCAAAAACTTTAAAAGGCAGTCGGAACATTCAGGGCTTCGCCCTGATACGAGCAGTCTTGTACTCTTTGATTCTGATTTCCATTTATTATGCACTAATTTTCTAGATACTCCGCTCAATAGTTCTAAATAACTAATTATCTCGCAACTTTTTAGAGAACCTCCAATCTTCAATCTTTATTATCTCTGTGAGCAGCTGTTCTCACATATGACCATTAACAGCAATAAAGAGTGAAGAAAAAGGGAATCCTTGAGCTTCAACGTTTCCAGTCTGGGTTAACGCTATTTAACCCAATATACCGTCTGAATCGCTAGTTTTTCTAGTTTATTTGGTCAATTTTTTGTCGAAATTTTTGTTTGTATTCAATTTTTTCCTGATCAATATTTTGATGACTCTTTAAAAAAATATATGGTCAAAACCGCGCTTTAAACAAATTATCGACTCCCGATTACAAATACTTTTTTTTCATTTCTATTTTGACGGAGCAGGTGTTCAGGATAATGAAATTTTGAACTCCCGCAGTTTTGTTTCAGAAGATAATGTTTCATTCAATTTCAACTAAATAATAATCAAATTGTCAAAAACAAACAAAAAAAGCTACCAATGACTCACGCGCAACAAAACCTAGTTCCCATTATCTACTTAAAAATTGCTCAAAATTGTCAAAAATTAAGCAAAAACTGTGTTTGAAAAATTTTTAGCGGCAAACAGCCGCATGCGCAATAAAAGCCTTCTGCATCACGCGCCAATAAAAAAACGACAGCAGAAAAAGCGCATTTTCACTTGCCAGTTTCTATTTTAAAAAAGCTCAAAATTCGACAAACTACTGACAAATTAATTGTTTCCAAAGTGTTTCAATTTTGGAGAAGTTTTTTGCAAGACTTCCACGAATGCCATAGCCCTTAATTCTATCAAGTAAGGACCCGAAAATTTCACTAGCTGCCGATTCATTTTGTTTACTGCTTTGTTTTATTGATAATGACTATTCGATCGTTTCTTCGACTGTTACACGTTATTTGAATTAGTGTACAAGTGAATTTTTCTCTTGTATAAAAACTATTCATATCTTGTTTTCAGTTGCTTTTATCGCAACTTTTTAGAGAACCTCCGATCTTCAATCTTTATTATTTCTGTGAGCAGCTGTTCTCACATGACCATTTACAGAAATAATGAGTGAAAAAAAGGGAATCCTTGAGCTTCAACGTTTCCAGTCTGAGAACAAACATGAGAACAAAATTACTCGGAGACTCTGAAACGCCTTCAGTTTGTATTCTTTTGCAGATTGAGTGGATAAATGGCTAACAGCTCGTAAATTTTAAACAGAGGCGAAGCTGTGCTTCGGAAACACTAGTGAGGAAACGATTAAGACGCAGCTCTAGATAGTGAAGTAAGCCTCAAATTAGTAAAAAGACGAGGCGAATTCCAACCAGCGACCTCGAAAACAAGCATCTCACTTCCTTCCCATTCGACCATGGACGCTAATCGATCGACAAACAAAAGCCAACAAACAATGCAGAGCAGATTCTATGACATTTCTAATGCTACAGACCGTGACAGCAGCTAGTAGCCACCAAATGAGCATTTTCCTTTGCGAGTTATCTTGAAAAAAGTAGGTTCATACAAATACACTACGCTCGCTAAAGCTAGCAACTGTACTAAGATATTCCTTTTCTCCCTGAGTCATGAGGAGTCAAGGCTAGTAACAAATTGCGTTCCACAAATCGAATTTTCCTCTTTTTTTTTCAGATCACTGAATCAATTTACAATACAGAGGCAAAGCTGAGCTTCGCATCATCTGCAATACAACTAAATCTATTGAAATGAATGAAGATAGCTATAAAAAACATGCCTAGACAATAGAATGCCGAATTAGCATGGGAGCAAAATTTCAACAGGCGGTAAAAACGCCGAAAATATCTGAGCAAACCTTGATTAAAATGTTGCAACAGAGAGGCCGAATAGATGAATGAGACCAGGATCCAGGAGATGAGTCCTGTGAACAAAGTTATTTACGGGAAAAAGAGGCAGGTACCCGATTGCAATACCCTTTCCTATCGCCAATGTAAAAAATGCCTTCCTTCCATTGCGGATTGATAGAGATGATTATTTCTGAGCAAGTACGATTTTAAGTGCGGCGAACTAATACTGATCAGAAATCATTTCTAGCTGAATTGACGCAATTTAATTGGTCCATATATTGCGTTACTAGCTCCGAAATATGTGACTGACTTTAAAACAACTTGGAACACTCGGGGCAGTAGGTGATTCTAGGCAAACTCATTTCTTTGTATTCGTAGAAACAACTCTCTTACTTTTTCATTATCACATACATATTAAGTTCAATCAACATTTTAATTTATCAATTCACTGTTGTTTTCAGATAAGTTTCATCGCAGTCTCATTTCTATTTGAACAGTTCGAAGAACTTTTGTCTTGTCAATGTCAATTGGAGCACATTTTATACTCGGCTCGGTCTAAAAAAGAACACATTTTGATAATCGAGAGCAAACATGATTTTTTGCAACTAAAGGCGTGAGAAGATTATTCCGTGTTATAAAATGTCAAAAGTTTTACAAGATGGCATCTCTTTTATAGAAAAAAATCTTTGACTAGGTTTTAGCAATCGAATTATAACAATAATTTATCTTTTTTCGTTCATTAGTTCACTTTGCCTTCTCAAGTCAAAAGGTGCCATCTCGCATGTAAAAACTTTTTAATCGCAGTAATCCAGTTCTAATCATCGAGCCGATTCTTGGTCTGACAAAAATTTTTGACAATAGCCATTGATTCAGTTCACTATCATGTCAAATTCTAGCTTCTCTGATGCCTAAACAACTCGAAAATAGAACTGTGTCCAAGACAGGATCCATTAATAGCCACCAAATCAAAATTCGCCGAATCGAAAATTGTTTACTTTAGGGTTCAGAGATACTCATTCTGATACATCTCGCGACATAGAGTGGGATAATATTAGCTGCACAAATATATCAAGGCAAAACAGCCTCGCGTAGCTTGAAAAGCTAAACTCAAATTGGAAAACTTAAATCAGTTATCGAGATAAAAATCTCAAATTGCAAAAAATTAAATCAGTTATCGAGATAACATACAATTTTTCATTCACCAATTAAAGTAATAATATCAATTGTTTACGTTAAGGTTCAGAGATATTCATTTTGAAAAACCTCGCGATATAAGATGAGATTATATATGCTGCACAAAAATATCGAGGCTAAAGAGTGCTCGATTAGCTTGAGGACAGCGAGTTCAAAATGAAAACCACTTAGCACAGTAAACGAGATAAAATACAATTTTTCATTCATCAATGACCGAACTATTTCCAGTTCCCTTTTTTTTTGGGGGGGGGGGGAGGTAAGAGAAACTAATTTCTATTGTCTTTTCATAAGATGAGATTACATATATTGAAAATTTTTCTCAAGGCTATATGGCGCTCAAGTAGCTTTGACAGCGAGTTCAAAGTTTAAGTAGTTGGCAGTGTAATCGAGATAATATACATCCTTCCATTCATCATTGTCCAAAGTATTTCCAGTTGTTTACTTCAGAGTTCAGAGATACTCATTCCGAAATATCTCGCGACATAAGATTAAATAAATGATATATGCTAAACTAACATTTCGAGGCCAAAAAAACGCTCAAATATCTCGAACAGCAAATCTAAAATTCAGAATACTAACAACAGTTGCAAATTTCCAAAAACATTTTCATAAACCTTTTTCGATAAAATTGACCCAATTTGAGAAATTTGGATCATTAAGTAAACTTTTTATTTCGCTGGGAAATCTGAAAACTAACTTCCATTTTGAACCAAGAATCGATCAACTTTTTGTGACCTTTACCTTTTTACTGTTTGATAGTGGAGTTTGCCTTCCTATAACACTGAACTAAACTTAAAACGAACTGAACATAAAACGAAATCAAAAGTCAAACCTCAAACGTCGAATTTGATCCTCAACAATATTTCAGATTTTTCTTGAAAAAAACTAACGAAAAAAATCACGTATATAAGAATATTTTTACTACGTTCATGACTCTTAAAAAGTAGCCTGCTCGCAAGCTCATTAGAGATATGCCGGAAAAAAAACAAAGAACAAATACATTTTTTATTATTTTTGTAGCCAACTTCCTGGGTAGCATGAGTGATTTGAAAATGCTCCAAGACAAGTTTACTAATCCTCTGTACAATTAGGCTAGAAGAGACTCTTCGGGAAAATTGGTTTAACAAAAGAAATATTCAGCCGGATTTATCTCGACAAAGACAAAAGACTTTTCGGTATCGAAAGCACAAATGAAAAAGCTTAGTATGATGACAAACTCGATGTCTGAAAACTTTTCTTTTAAGTACTTGATTTTTCTCAACAATCACCCATCATAAGCGATAGTTGCTTTTCACCCCTGGAACAAAATATATCTTGAAATCAGTTTGACTAAATACCTGTCATGGAGTTTGACATCAGTCAAAATTTACAAAATTTAAGAGTTTCTTGGATTGAAACTTTACTGGAGAAGGTCTCTGTGAAAAGTCATGGATCAAGCATGCGTTAACATCCTCAACTGAAAAAACTTAAGGCAATTCACTGGTTCACATCGTATTCTTATTCTTTGTCGACTAGACAAACATCGATGGCCATTCTTAAAATATCTCAAACATCTATCGAAGTTTGTGCCGTCATTTTGCGACCGAATCTATAAAAGTACCGTAAATCACCGAGTATGGGCCTTCAGATCAACTCAGTTCTTATGAAGGCCCTTTGCTTTCGTCTATTCGAAAAATTAATTTTAACAGATGCGAAGTGGAGCTTCGCATCACTTGCGATACCACAAAAAATAGCATTGCAAGATAGCAAACAGTAAAAGAAAGGAGAGCCACTAGGTCATAAAACAAACAATTTTTCGAAGAACCCACAAATAAAAATAACTCAAAAAATTGCCTGTAATGATGTTCTATTTGCTGAAAACACGTTCAGAAACACATTCGACGGCGTTTAATGAATATTCAAAAACAATTATCGAGCGACAACAAAATTGATTGTTGACATGAAAAACTAAACTATAAATTCTATTCTGAGTTTTTAGAATTCTGAGATGTGGCAACTAAGCCGACAAAACATAAGCAGACAAAAAATAGGCCGACAATTTATTTAAAACGGAATTCTTCGAAAAAAAATTGAATATGGAACCTTTGCCGTCCCAGGCGTATTCATTACCTCCAGACTAAGTGTTCCCGAGTCGCTTCTAAACTTGAATTCGATATGAACCAAGATACAGTCCTGATTTAAATTATCCAAACAATTTGAATTTTTAAAAGCGTTTCTCACAATTTGGGCTAAGATTAGACAAAAAGTTAAAAGAACAAAAGTTGCTTAGAATTTCATCAGAATTAATATGGTGCAAATTTTTCTCCAAAATTTTCAACCAAAGTTTTACCCCAAAAACGGGTCATTTTGTCTTTTTTCAATTACTCAAAAATTACGCTGAAACTACTTTGTTAATTGATGAGAAATATATATCACAATAAGCCTTTTCAGAGCCCAAAAAGTTCTAGAAGGGTTAAATCTCCAAAAATTTGTGTAAATTGTTTTTAAGGAAAGATTTTGGATTTAATTTAGTAAAAATCACATTTCTTGACTATCAAGCAAAAATATTTTCTCTTATACAGGTTTTTGGAGATTTAACCCTTCTAGAACTTTGTTGTGCTGTGTAAGAGGCTTCTGGTGATCCCTCATCAATTAACAAAATAGTTCCAGCGTAACTTTTGATTAATTCAAAAAAGTCAAATTGACCCATTTTTGGGGTAAAAATTTGGCTGAAAATTTCGGAAAAAATTGACCCATATTAATGCTGGTCAAAATCTAAGCAAATTTTGTTCTCTTCACTTTTTTCTAATCTTAACCCAATTTGAGAAAACCGTGTTTGAAAATTCAAGTTTTGTTCATTTTGTCCGGATAATTTAAATCAGCACTGTACAAGTTGTACAAGTGATTCTGTTAAACAATTTGCTAACCCGAAAGTCTATATTCCGATTTGATAACGCTTGCTAAACGCAAGCGTAAAAAATTAGTCAACTTTTATTTTAAATTGTGGCGAAAAATGAATTAGTTATACACAATAATAATTATCAAAAAAAACTATTGTAGTTGTTTTTGGTGCGTCACACACTTTTCTCTTGGTGGTCCAACACCTCAATATCCCCAATTCTAATCTGGGTCTTCACTCTGGACGCCAAGAGACCTATTACAGATTGAAAACTATCCACGGTGTTTATTTCATGTTGAGATTGAAGGATAGCTTGGGTCGACTGTTTTTCTTTCCGAGCACCATGTCTAGTTCCTTCTGTTTTCGTTCTCGCTCCTCTTGTTCCATTTTCATTCGCTCTTCCGCTATTCTCCGTTGCTCTTCCACCAATCTAAGCTGCTCTTCGGCCTAAAGTTGCAACATGTAACAATATAAAGCAAAAACAAACAACGATCTGAGTTCCGAGTGTTCATGCAAAATAACTAGATTTCGCCCTAGAGTTACTTCGTTTTCAAGCAATTCTTTAAGTTTATGAAAATCTCAAACCAGCTATGAACGCTCCTCTGTTAAGTCGCTCCATAATACATTACTTGATATGGTAAATTTTCGATCCTATGATTTACGGATCAACCAAATCTGGAACAAAAGCTTTCGGAGTGAACATTCTCGTGTCGCGACGGCCTTAAATAGTTACGATTCGTGAATGCTGAAGGGCAAGGAAAGTGTTCCGGCATCTGGAAACAAGGAGGAAAGTATTGTCTCTGAAAGCATATCCACCGACACTGAGTTTTCGTTACAGCTTTCGAACACAGTAATTAAAGAGGTAAAAATAACGAACGCCTTGCATGTTCAAATAACAGTGACAAGCATAAAAGAACTAAGAATTTCAAGTACCATTTTCTTCTGCTGCTCCTCAATTTTTTTCTGATTCTCCGCTATAATATTTTCAAGTTCTTCTTGCTTCAGACGTTCTTCTTCCTAAAACAAACAAATCAATTCAGTTTACAGGCACACATTTGACTTTCTTCAATTTTCTCTCCATAATCAACAGCGGTTCAAATTTAAAAATCGTTTATTGGCAATCAATGGGATATTTTTCACCTCTATTTTTCTTCGTTTTTCAGCTTCCAGTATCCTTTTGTGTTCTAGTTCCCGCATCAACTCGTTTTCCATTCGAGCTTTTGCTTCCTCAACTCTTTTCGTAACTTCAGCTTCAATTTCATCTCTTCTTTTTTCCAGTTCCTCTTCAACTCGAGCGGCAATTCTCTCTTGAATCTTCTTTTGAACTTCTTCTTCGACTAAACGCTCCTCCATCTCTTTTTGTCTTCTAAAACCAAACTATCATTTTTCTTTGATCAAAAAGTATGCATTTCACACTAACATTGTGGCTTTTTAGTGGTTGAACATTTAACCATGGCAACTTACATAAGGCGCAAGCGCTCAAATTCCTTCGACCTCTCCTCGTCGTCCTTTTTAGATTTTTCAGTTATATGCCGCTTCCGATGAACAGATCGACCAAATACATCTTTTTCACCACTCGAAGATCTGGATCTTCTTTTCTTTTCCTTAGACTCCTTTGACTTGTGCTTATCGCGCGATCTTGATCTCTTTCTGTACTTTTTTGACTTCTCTCGACTCACACTTTTATCACGCGATTTTGATCGACTTGATCTAGGCATTTGCTCTGAAAAATAAGCACGCAATAAACATTTTCACGCAATAAACATTTTCTTCTCGTCTTAATGTTTTTAAATAAAATCTGTCGTCAAATTATCAGGGCTAACTCAGTGGTTGCACAAAGGGGATGCAGAGCTTCGCACTGGTAACATTCGCCAGTACATATCGACGGAAAAAAAAGCTAGGTTATGAAACGACTGGCTAGCGTCTAAACACAGCTTCATATGCTTTTAACCGTCTCTACCAAAGCCACTTCTATGTGTGGTCCTTTAACATCGGTCGACAAAATCATTACTGTTTTGGTGCTATCGGCCAGAACACGCAGATTAGCTTATGTAGTAGTAGTAGGGTAGGCTTTAGGATTTCTCCATGGGTTTTGAACCCTCGTTTATTTTTGTAACATTCGCCCGGAAGATACATATCGACGGATAACAAAACTAAGTCTTAAGACGACTGGCTAGCGTCTAAACAGAGCTTTGCATGTTTTTCACCGTCTCTACCAAGCCAGTACTTTTCGGTGGTCTTTCTTACATCGGGTCGACAAAAACGTTACTGCTCTCCGGCTTCGACCAGAACGCTCAAATTAACTGAATTACATGCAAAAATAGTGAGCTCATGGCTGGGTCTCAGTATCCCCAGACCACGAGGTCACTCCTAAAAACAGGGCTACTACTTATTATATTACTATTGTTTTTGTTCAGTAGATAAAAATCATCATCTCCATCGAAGATGGATCAACCCTTTCCCCCACTCCTAGCTTCTCATCCTTATCAAAATGAATCCAGTTGTTAATTAAATTCAATTCAGGACATGACAAGAAGCTAAAAGTTTATATAAAAGGCTAAAAGTTCCAGTCCCGAAACCCTTCCGGATTCTTGAATCCAGTGAATCAAGCTCCTTAAGTTCAATTTCACACCAATCCGGAAGGCTGGTTCTCACCCTTCACCGTTGTTGGCAACGGCCTTGCAACTATTGTAGCAGCACAATAGTTGCAACTTGGAACGTTCTCTGCTATTGTAGTTCGTTGTTGTTTTTCTTTAATCTCGATTTTCGTTCTGTTCGCAATCACAGATAAAGTTGTTCTGTTTTTCACTCGCTTTTTGTTAAAATGGCCATTTCAGCATTTCTCAGAAAAGTGACGTCATCATTCGAATTTTTGAAATTTTAAAATACTAGAATATTCCAGCCTTCACCGTTTGGCTAAACGTTCCATTAACGCCCTTAGTTCTTAAAAACCACCAATCCGGAAGGCTTACTGCTAAAATTCCGAATTCTGCAGAGATTGCATTTTTGACATTCTGGTCGAATGTCACATACTCCCCGGACAGTCCGGTCAATGTCCTCATTGAATCGCGCAATGTTCTAAATGGTTACAGTGTCATCGAACAGAATTTACAAAATGCACGAAATTACTTTTATCTACGTCACATCGACTCAATGCAGAATAAAAATGGCATCATACTACATCACTATAGCCTTCAAATTCCTTCATTAATCTGCACATTGAGGATATGACTTAAGATAAAACATTTTTTCTGACTTCCAGAGTCAATGTCCCGATTAGAACTTTTTCTCCTAGATTTAAAAGGTGTTGGCTTGCAGGACAGTCCTGCCAACCAACAAGCTAAAATTATCCTACTATGCTCCTTCCCTTCGGAAATCTTGCTTGTTTATTGTCCTGAATATTAAAACTAAGAAACTTTGTGGTTAGAAGGAACAATGCAACAACCTCCCTCCTCAAGAAGCTACTCAAGTTTTTCATGTCACCACAAAGTGATCAGTCTTCCTAAGTGATTAAAAACAATCATGCAGGCTGGAATATTTAAATATACTCTTCCCTCAAGCCTTTCTAAATAAATAATAAGTGAGTGTCTCTAAAGCCACTTCAACTAAAACCAAAATGCAAATTTATAAATGCAACAATTTCAAAACTCAACTAAATGTTTCAGTTTTCAATTACAACTTGGTTGCTTGGTTTCTCACTTGAGTTTTTCACACACATAAAACAATTCTGAGTTTTAACTTTTCTTCATCATCCCTTTGTTCTCTTCTTTTTTCATCGTTTAGAAGTTCTAAAACTTCTAAATTCTTCTAATTTTCTTTCTTGCCGCCTCTTGTTTTCTCGACCATTCGTCAATGCTCCATTTCCTCCTCCTGTGACGCTGACTCCGCACTCTCGGTTTCCGTGTCTTGTAGCACGTCATTGACTATCCTGACGCTGTTGGAAGCCGTCCTCCAACACTTCTGCTCTTCCACCCTCTGTTTACAGCAAGGTAGGGGATCCACGTTTGATTCTCTGTTTCTACAGAAGCTGTTGTGGAGACACAACGTCACGTTTCTCTCCAAATCTTCTTTCAGCATCTCTGCCTTCTCATTTCCACTACGCTCGCTCGTCCTGGAAATTCTTTTCACAGCGGTGGTCACTGCATTCCGATGGGTCACGAAAGCTCGCTTGAAAGCTCCTGCCCCAATGTCCAGCTGATATTCACTGTACACTCTGCCATGTTTCGACATATGCTTCTTGGCATACTCGTACAACCATGCAGTCTTGTTGGCTCTAAACCATGGCATCAGTCGTCTCCTTGCCCATATCTTTTTCACTTCCATCGGAATGTTCAGAATCTTGCACGTTGTCTCAAAAAAATCTCAATCTTTTAGACAATCCAATTTCTTCAATTGTTCTCGCGTTGGTGCATCCTGTCTATTGTTCTCCTTCACATGAGCTTCCAGCCATCGTATCGCCATCATAACTCCCACTATCACTATTGTTATGGGCTGTGATGAATCTGGTAAACCCATGGAGAGCAGCTCTCCAGAGTCCCAGATCAACACCAAATTACTACGCTTGGGATACCACCAGGTCTGCAGCAAGCAGTGGCAAGGAAACTCGTCATGTGTCAACATGATGCTACTCCAATTGCGTTTTCCTGAAGCTTCCAGCAATGGTTCCACTTCCATCATCACTCGGTGGATTTCATCATTCTCATCTACTGCATTGTAATCTGTGACAGTTGATCCTCTCTGTTTCTGGTTTTCAAAGTCACTGAAGTTCCCGCTCACATATCCCATGAACTTCTTTCCTAGTATTGACTCCAACTCCTCTTTGGTTCTCTCTGGAACTGCTGAGAACATCTTACATAGTAACTCGTAAGACTTTTCAGACATTCTCGCCAATCTCACGCACTTTGGCACTGAGAAAGCTTGATCCACGATCGTTCTTGTACTCTTCACGTCCACAGCCACGAAATGTACAGGGTATCTGCTCTTGCACATTGGAGCCAACGTTGAACCCACCAAATATCGTGCTCCTGATGGTCTACAATAAGTTTCGCTGTGTCTGATGTTCATCTCTGTTTCGATTGCTTCCCTCCATTTTCCTATATACTTCTGCTCAGTCTGCAGAACTCCTGGGAATACTTCTACGCTGATGGCTGTGACCATCTCATGTTTCTGTTCTAGATTCAATAGTGACTCTAAAGAACCAAACATGCTGTAGAATCCTAGTGCTGTCACTAGATTCACATCGGTTCCTCCATGGCAATCTGCTATCAGTTCCGTTTCCGTTCTTGCTTTCATCACTACATTTCCAAACAATACTGTCAACTGCTTGTGTTGTTTCTCCAGGGTTTTCACACAGTCTAGACTTCCACAAACGTGACCCTCTAGTCCACAGACTTCCGCCAGACAGCTACCAGGTTTGACCCAGTCTTTTGGTCCCCAGCCAGGCAACTCCACTCTATCTTCTCCGTTGCTCTTAGAGGCTGTTATCATCACATTATATATGATGTTGAGGTCACGCAGGTTACAGTCCGCATTCAGTTCCCTCTGTATGTCCTGTGTCGCCCGTAATATTGAGTCAGCGTTGGGACTAGGACACCATGATGGCTTCATCAATTCCCACACTGCCATCAAGCTCGTTCTCAGTAATTCATCTGAGAATCCCAACCCAAATTCCACTCTCTTGTCGGATTTTGGTATTGAAGGTGCAGTCACCTCTTCTTCCAATACCAATACCAATTTGGCCTGTGGATTGTTAACGCTCTTAGTCGTCACAATTCTGGACGTCCAGAATCTTAGTAACACCGCCTGCTCATAATCAAAGAAGCAATCGCGTATGTCTTCACTCAGGAAAGGATTGTATGCTATCCCTATAATCCCGGACACATAGCTATATGACTTCTTCTTGATCGGTCCACAGTATTCACTGGATTTCGGCAATGCTCCCATAGATTCTTTAGTGAGCCTCAACTCCTTGTTTGAGAATCTCCTGATCTCGTCTATCTTTTTCATGGGTTCCAATTCTTCAGGTTCTTTCATGTTCACCCTCATCGGTTTACTTTGCTGCATATCCAGCATTGCTAGTAAGAACATGGCTTTCGTTCGCTCATCGCCTTCCCTTAACATTTTAACACAAGTGCTTAATGCAGGTACTGAGATCTGCTCTATCAGGAATCGAATGAAACAGAGAGCGTCTCTCCGCTTTGCACACGCTACTGCTGCTCCCTCCTGGACTATCAGATCCCTCAGATTCGTCATAAGGAAAACTTTTTCCTCCTTTGATCTCTTCCTTTCTTCTGAATCAAATTCTTCGCGAGTCAGTCCCATCATGCACCAGGCGATCCTGAGTTGTAATTCTGTCCTTACGTAAGGTACTGCCACGAGAGCATGTATTCTTGGCGTAGTCCTCATTTCTTCTTCGAAATACCTCAATACTACTGCTTTCCATGGAAGGCTCACTAACTGCTCGATCGTCTCCGCCTCTACGTCAGACGACGCCAAAGTTCCATACGCCTTCTGCTTGAGGGTGGTGCCTTGCAACATCATTTCCAGATAACCCTCCATGGCTTTTTCGTCTTCCAGGGCCACTACATACCCTCTAGCCGAGTTCCGGTATTCCAACATCTCCATGTATCCACCGGTGGGTTCATCTATCGACACTGTCTCCGACACTCTTAGTCGGTTGTATTCCACTGGTGTCAGTTGTCCTGCAACACTTCCTTTTCCATGATTCATGGGAGATGGTTTGAAGTCCCTCATTTTACTCTCTCCACATTGACTGAGTATTTCCATTTCTAAAGTTGCTCCAGTCAGAGTGCGGTCACTCCTTTTGGATTTATAACCGGTTGACTTTATCCCTGCCATGAGAATGGGTGGCACCATCGCTATATCAGTTAATATTCTATCTGTGCCGGACAATTGATAATCACCTTGCCCCAAATCCATTTGACTCGCTTCTTCGACTCGCTTCCTTTTCGCTGAGTTACCAGCTTTCATCGATATTTCTGAATCCACTTTCGTCTTTCCAATTCTCCTCGGCATCACTCTGCTGCCTAACTTCATTTTCATCGCATTGATTTTATCAATCACCATTTTTGATCGCATCGTTCCTCTCCTGGTCCTTGACAGGTACACCACCTCTCCTTCATTGTCCTGCGGTGTCATCTTGATGGGAGAATTCGCTTCACTCTCATCAGTGGCTGAGTCGATCAATAACTCACTCAGTCTCCCTTCACACTCATCAAGCTTGTCAAGTACTTCTCTCATCAAGGGTTGATTGAGACCTGTTTTGAGAATGGACTGGGTCCCATAGCTCTGAATCACAGTCCAGACTTCTTCCATGAACGCCACTCTGTCCAGCTTACATCCCGTCCTACTCTCGTGGTCTCGGTGATGTACTTCCCATTCTTCTTCGGGCAGCGTTCCCAAGAAAGGTACTCTGGTTGAGGCCTCTATTCTTCTCCTCCGAGGTGATTCCATGAGGATTCTCTGATCGTTATTTCTTGTATTGCCAGGAGAGCTGCTCTCCGGCAAATTCCGTTTCATCTCCTCAAAGGCTGACGGAGGTTCCAGTGTCGAGATGCCTTCATCCGCTGGCTCAGTCGTTTCCAACGTGTCTGCATTATTCTCAAGATCACTGAAGATATTGAAATCCAGGCTGGATGTTCCTCCTGTCGATGCCCTGTCGTCCTCCCCACCAGCTTGATCTTGTTGCATGGGTTCTTCAGTCTGACGGTTTCCACCCTGTCCGTCATCTCCTTCTGACTTGTCCCTATTCGAGTTCGATGGTCCTTGTTTGTCATTGTCAGCTTCTTCCTGGAATCTCGGTATGAGCAATGTACCGGCTGATTTATCTTCCTCTTCTCCATGGACCACTTTGATTTCTTCGCAGCCGAAGGGTGCTAGGAAAATTCTCGTCTGCAATACTCCCGCAGCTTTCATCTCTTTTCTCACACTGGTCAGGATTACTGAGGCTTCAGGCAATTCAGTCCTGCCTCTCATCCTCATTGGAGCTAAGCCTAGTCCCCTCCATTCCTCATCAAATCCTTCAGGCTTGGGAGTAGCAGCGTTGCTTATTCGCCTTCTCGTCGCTTGATCCGTGTACGCAAATCGTGTGTAATTTAACACGGCCGCATTTCTCCCCACGAAGTATGGATCCATCGTCGCCGAGAAATTCCCTACTCTCCTTTCATTGGTTTCGAATGCTCTCAACCTAGGAGTTTGTACTACGGAGACTGCTCCGAGCAACATCCTTCTTATCAGAGGGAATTCAGGGATTGCTTCGGGTAGCTTCTTGTAATCGCCCCAGTCCTTCGTCTCTTCTCTCACCTGTGAAGACGAGGCACTCTGGTCATTTCACCATTCGTTTTGTCATAGGGCCTCAGATTCCAAAGCTTTGGAAACACCTCGATGTGCCCTCTTTCTACTTCTCCCATGCGGTCACAGAAGTGATCGTCAAAATTGATGACTGTCATCTCTGGCTCCGATATTTTCGCAAATAACAGATCTTCACTCATGAGCTCTCGCAATGCGTGCTGCTCACACCAGTTCAGTGTACTACCGTCCACTGCCGATATGAGGTTCAGGTGCAACACCGACCTCCTATATGCTTCCACTTTAACGTCAGGGAACGCAAAGGTGACTGCTGGTCCATAGATCACTGTCACGAACTCCGTGACTCCTCTGATCAGCGCCAAGGGATCGATTCTCATAGCTAAGCTCAAATCTGTTAACAGCGGCATGCCTCCAACATGTCGTCTAACATCTTCCTCTCTTTCAATTGTCTCGTCTTCTCCGGTTCCAAAGCGATTTTGCTGCAAGAGATACTGGATAAGAGTGTGT
This sequence comes from Symsagittifera roscoffensis, assembly GCF_963678635.1. Taxonomy (NCBI): domain Eukaryota; kingdom Metazoa; phylum Xenacoelomorpha; order Acoela; family Convolutidae; genus Symsagittifera; species Symsagittifera roscoffensis. The sequence continues at coordinate 56,775,024 of NC_087064.1, forward strand.
CTCAGGTCTCTTATTTTGTTCCACGAGTCTGTGGATTTCTTCATATCCAGATTCCTCACTCTCTCTTTCATCTGCTCTGGACAACGTGCCAGTTTCATCAATCCTCCCAAGTTTCCGTGGGTTATTGCGATCAATGTCAGAAGTCCATCTAGTCGCAGGTTCTGTATTCCATCCGTAAGCAGTATCACCGGTCCTTTCACGAAATTCTCCGCTCCAAATGTCACGAACAGGGCTATTAATTCCACTATCGATACTTTCACTACCGCTTGGAGGAATTCCTTTATCAAGTAGTGCGAGACTTTCGGGTAGACTTTTGCCAAGAAGGACGCGGTCCATCCGGCTCCCAACCCTTCTAGCATGCTGTCTGTCCTTTCAAATCCCTCCTGTCTTTCACTTCCTGGGTCCAGAAGGTTTCCAGAGTAATCTGACACATTCTGTTCACGAACTCAGCTGTCTTTTCTCCGGCATTTTCCGCCAGGTTCACCTCCTTCAACAAGTAGGCGTGTATCTTAGTGATCATTACTGGGCCTTGCTGAAAAGCATCTGCACCCAATGCCGCTACTCTCGGATTCAGGTGTAGCCACTGGTTTGCTTCCGGCTTGGTTCTCAGCACCATCGCTTCCAGATGAGCTCTCGTCTCCAGTGAATTCTTTCTTCTCGTGTCTTCACTCGCCACTTCCATTGCTCGGAACCACAAGTCGTTGGACATCGCCGTGATCACTCGATGGTCGTCATCTATTCCTGGTTTCAGTTTGAGTTGCCGACTGAAGTTGGACAGTTCCAACCCCAGCACTTCGTCCAACACCAACATGTGTAGCGCGTGGTCCTTGAACCCTCTCATCGCGTTTGAGATATCTGACCATACTGCAGGCAGTTCAGCCTTAAGTGGCCTCAGGTTCTCCATTTCTATCATGCGATTCGGGGCTGATATGATCACATCATATTTTCCCTCCGAAAGTAAGGCTACCATTGCATACACAAATTTCAGTCCATCCGGGAGATATGCATATCCCGGAGACAACGCAAATACTACTCTCAACGTCACTTTATTGAATGATCCCTCCTTTGTCGCGTCTACCACTTCACCCATTGACTCCAGGATGTCTTTTATCGCTGGCCATACTGCGTTTTCTGCTGTTGCAGGATCTCTGAGCCTGCTCAGAAAACCTCTACTGTGTAGATGGTCATTGATGCCAGCAAACACAATCGTTATCGGGTTCATTTCTGTCTGCCTTTGTACCCCTATAGCCAATGACACTGATTGCAATAGGTCTAGGTCAACTGCGGCCAGCATTATGACGTCCGGCCAAAACAAAGACTTAGAGGTGTACACGAACTCTGAATTCGCTACTACCATGATTTTGGCCTTTCTCATCTCTGCTTTGTCGTAGGCGGCGAAGATGGTCTCATCTTTCTTTATCGCTGTCAATCCGCCATATCTCTGGGCATCACCATCTTGGTTCACTAGTTTTGGGTACACTCTCTCCTTCACATGACCAGGTGGTGTCGTCAATTGCCTAAATATCTTCACGTGTTGTCCAATCGGCGCTCTCGCCGTCAGGAATCTTCCTGGCCTTTCTTCACGATTCCTCTCATCATGGTTCAATCTCACATCTTGCAACGGTCTTGCATTCACAGGTCCTATTGTGTTGTTGGAGGGCAGTCCCTCCAAGTCGGCAAATCTCAAGGCCGTCGTGGAGCTGAAATTTATGCTAGCGGCTATCAACCAGTCTACGCCGGTTATCGAGTACAATCTGCTGACGGATAGCGTCGCTCCATTCAGCATCCTCCTTGCATCTTCGATGAAGCTCACTCTCTGTAGGTCCAGCTTCATTAGTTCTTCTTTGTATATATGCCAAGGAGACGGTATGGATCGCGACCACATCAATGAGCCTCTGCTCGGTCTCTCCTCTCGACTGGTACTCGTCGTCTCCGATCTAGTGTCCGATCTGGATGTGCCTGCTACTTCCTCGATTGGTTGGTTGACAGGTCCTATCCTTTTCCTAGGATGAATTGTCCTCCTCATCGGTGCTTCTCCCAACCGATCTTGTACGTCTGTTCTTCGACCTGGTTCACCGGAGCTTTGTTGCCGGTAATTTGTGACGGCTGGGACCGTACCCAAGCGTGTTTCCAGGTTAGGAGGTACAAAGGTGGTGATCACCGTATCACTCACCGTTCCCTCTTCCTTCAGTACTCCTGTGTCAAAGAGTTCTGCTTCCAGCTCATCCAACCGTTCTTGGAAGACTCGATTCAACCAAGCTTGTCCTTCGACACTGTCGAAGTGGATGCCATCTGTGGTCAGTCTGGCTTGATCCATGGCTCTCAATTCATGTTCAATGTCCATGAGGATCATTCTTCCGGCATTTCGATTTGCTAGGTTTCTCAGGATGTTGTTCCATCTCATGACTCCCTCGTTGTGCCTTCTTCCTGATGCTGTCAGGCTTCTTGTGTTCATTGGCACCGTGCAAACGGTCAGTACCGCGCAACTGAACTTCTGCCAGAGAGTAGTAAACAAACACACCATCATTGATTCCCACAGTGCTTCCTGCTCATCTGATCCTCTGGAGATATCATTCGTCCCAACTAAGATCATCACATTGGGTATCTTCCCTGGATTCATCAGCTCCACAATGCGATATAATTGGGCAATTGTCGCGCCTCCAAAGGCCATCACCGTGGTGACCCATGAGGTCCTCAAATTCGACAGCACTCTGACTAAGCTGTCTCCCAATATCAGGTGAGATGTCCCGAGTGGTGGTTGCTGCAGGTTCACAGCCGGGCTCCAGGTAGCTCGATTGAAGCAGGCTCTCGGATCTGTCTCCGGAACTCCCGTGAAATTATACTTCAATTGATTATTCTTCTGCACGTCTATTACACGAGACACTTTCTTCGCTGGCATCTTCCTTACTTTCCTCTCTGGGATTCTCGAGTTCCCCATGAGTGGTGTCACGTTACTCATCCCTTGTCTGATTACTGTCTGGGAGAGTTGTACTCTGCCCGTATCGTCAATCGATCCATAGGGTGCAGTCACCCCGGAACCTGGTGCATTCTTGTTAGCGACCAATCGTCCAGCGGTCTCTATCAGTTTTCTCACTGTCTGTTCTACGACGGGATCACCCAAGGTGTCACTAGGATCCGGGATTGTTACTCGGTTCGTCTCTGCTGGAAGCCGTGTCTCCGTTGTTTGACTCATTTCTCGAGGTGTCAAGAGCTCCATCGGGGACTGCCCACGAGGAATATCCCTTGCAGGTATCACTTTCTCAATGGACGTCTTCAACGCTACCTGCTCCGATCGCTCTTTGTATTCCTGCCTTAAGCGTTCGATCTCTTGACCCTGCTTTTTGTTGCAGTCTTCAAACAACTTTCTCCACATGTCCCGGTCTTCCTCCATCGCCAGCATGGTCTTCGTCATATCGTCTAACTCCTTCTTCGTACTTCTCAACTGATCGTTCATCTCGTCCAGATCTTGTATGGTTTGGTTCGTCTGAACCTTCTGTGTTACTTTCGCCCCTTTTGGTGGCACAGCTGCTCTCAGTGGTGAACCAGACGAGGTCGCCTCGCTGTTCATCTCCCGATGCATTCTCGTCAGCCCAGGTTTGGGCTTGGAGGGCATTGGCATCTCACCTGGTTGGTAAGTCCTAGAACTTCCCAACCCAGGCTCATTCGCCAAGTCACTCCCTGAGAGAGCCCCGTTTCTCCACCTCATCACTCTCATGTTCGGGCGGTCTAGTACTCCTCTTTCTCCATATGCTGCCATCAACAGGACTTCCGTGGGGCGGTCCCCACGGTTTTCGTGCCCCAAGATGTTAATCAGGGCGGTCAGCAACATGACCACCTCTGGGTCCTCCAGAGCGAAATCTCGTTCGATCAGCCGACGATAGATCGCATCTACCATCGGTCCTACATATGCCTCTGCCAGGTCCATCAATTCATCCAGGTTGAAATTGTCCATACTGTTCTTTCCAAGTTTGATTTGATTTCGATTTCAAGTTTTGACTCAAGTGAGCAATTAAATGATCAATCAGGATCTAGAAAAGGAATCACGACTGTCACACCTGTCAGTTTCACCTTAATATATATCGTTAAAATTTGCTTAAAGACAGTTCAGATAAAAAGATATTTATCCTAAAATTTATTAAAATCAATTGGTTTCTAAAATTTTGGAATTCGACCTAAGATTGGACAGTCCAAACTTTGGATCTATTCCCAAGATCGTTATTTAGTTGTTCATGGTCACTAACCCCTACTTACCCATGATCTTAATAACCTAACACATAACATAACATAACGCACCTCTCACATATTACACACAACTTAGTCTTTGGCCTAACACCCTCTCGCACATCACTCAGCCTATACTTAAGTAATATTTCTTATGTAGATATACTTGCATGTTCGTATCAGAGAATATCACGTGTACAAGCGCGTACAATTCACGAGGATGCAGTCTTCCTCTATTTGGATCGTACACTGGAAGCGAGAGCTCCTTCACGTCCATTTCCACAAGGAAGTCCCTCAGCCTCGTCAAAGACAAGACTAGGTTTTCTGGGTCCACGTGCTGCTTCTCCGTCGCCCTCGTTACCAAGAAGCACAAGTACTTTCCCGGTATCTGCGACACCGCCGGAGGTAAGGCTGCTACGCCCCCTATCCCTGGTCTTTGCTTCCAAAGGAATTCCACGTTTTTATATTCCCTCTTAAAATCTGCCGCTAGCGCCGTCCTAAAACTCATGTCTGCGGTGATTGCTACCGCACATGTTCTGTTTGTGAGTATGAAATCACTGTCTGTTAGTATTATGTTACTTGAATATTCATTTGGTAAGTTAAAATATGACTCAACCACCCTGCCTATGTCAGGTTTCTTAGGTTCTTCGCCTGTTTCTGCTTCTAACTCTCCTGTTTCCCTTGCTATTCTTAATTTTTTTATTATCAAGTTTTCAGTGTGGGTAAGTCCTACCCCCACTCCCCGGACAAAAATATCCGTCGGCGTCCCCGTCGATCGCATACCGGGTATTAAGTCAAGATTAGAAGCTGGAATGAGAAGTTGTCCTTCCTGGGCAGCCCAGGAAGGATCATCTCGTTCGGTCTTAATGTATTTCGCGCTTTCGCGATCTACGTCTTGATTCGTAACGCTGGTCTTTTTAGGGTCTGATGTCATTTCGTTCAGCCACTCTAAGACACGCAGGTTCGTCAGGTCTTGTTCATTTGACTGCTGTTGCTCATCGTCGAACTCCACCTCGGGTTTCGACCAGTCGTCAACCCACTCATCGTTGTGATCATCGACTATGTCAATGTCTTGTGACACGGTTATTTCCTCTAAACCCACTACTTCCTCCACTATTTTCTTTAGATCTATCCTATCCACTACAAAGTCGTCACCGTAAGGATTGTATTTCTTTCTTGGTCTCATCCCGTCTTTCTGACGAGTCTGCATCGTGAACGGAAGATCTGGTTCCATGTTCTTGGGAATCTCTGTCTGTTCGGGATCCTGCCAATCTTCCTCTGCGTAGGGTAAGGTCTCATCGTCCGCTTCGATCTGTTCGTTTGGATCCAGGTCCAGCGGTGTATCTGTACCATCCTCTACGATTTCGTTTCCTTCATTCTTCTGCCTGGTGCCTTTTTCATTGACCTCACAAGCAGGATCCATCATTAGATAATCCCCTTCTTCCATGTCTGTAGGTACACACCAGTCTTCTGTCGATGGATTGTGTGGCTTGATGTTTTCGTAGTGGGCGGCTCGGCCAGTACTCAGTCTATAAAAGCGTCCCTCTTGGTGCACCTCTGTAATCATGAAGGGTCCCCTCCACTTTTTTAGAAGCTTCTTTGTTCCTTTCGGTGGTATAACGTTCTGAAATACCCATACGTAGTCTCCCACCGAGTAGGCTTTTGCACCAGCTGCTTTCTTGTCGAATCTTTTCCTCTGCCTTGCCTGTGCTTGCTGAGTATTTCGTCTACACAGATCGTTCAACTCCTGTTGACGTCTGATCACATCCCTCACGTAAACCTGTGGAGATGTTTTCTTCCCCTCATATTCTGGGTAGAAGAATGTCAAGGGTAAAGACTTCTCGTGTCCCGTCAGCATCATGTGTGGACTGACCCCAGTGGTGGAGTGTTGCGTGCTATTATAAGCTCCTATCACCTGTGGAAGGTATCTGTCCCAATCGGTCACGTACCTGGAACAATATACCCTCAGCATCGACACTAACGTCCTATTCTGTCTTTCCACTAAGCCATTCGTCTGAGGGTGGTATGTCGTGGAGTGAGCCTGAGCGACTTGTGACCGTCTCATAAGCTCTTTCGTAAGCTCGCCTACGAAAGCCGTTCCATTGTCCGATTGAAACGTCATTGGACATCCGTGTCTTGCTATCCACGTATTGATCAGGTGGTCGCATGTCTCTTCCGCCGAGGCAGTTATGCAGGGCACGGCCTCTGCATACTTCGTGAAGTGATCTATCATGACCAAGACTTGGTTGTAACCGCTGTCTGTCATGCATATCTTCTGGTGATCTATCTGCACCACCTCGTTGAATTCAGACGACTCAATTGATTGTAAAGGAAATCGCAACTTCCTAGGATCCTTGACCTGTTGGCATGACAGACATGCTGTCACCCATTTCTCGCATGCCTTTTTCATCCCAGGCCACTCAAAGCGCTTCAGGATCCTCTGATACACTTTGTCGATCCCTTGATGGCCCATCTGATCATGCGACCTGAATAATAGTTCTGTCTGATAGAGTTGCGGCAACACTATCGCGTTATATTTGTATAAGACCTTGTCTTCTTCTCTTCTCCTGCAAGCCACGATCCCGTCCTTGTTCAGATATAATCTCCCCTCCTTCTGCATGAAGTATTGTCTCAGGATCCTATAGCTGTCTTCTTCCAGGTCACCTTTGTCAGGTGCACCGTTTTCTATCCACCTTTTTAGGTTGCTTGTCATGCGATCATTTCTCTGCGCCCTTAGAAGGTCCGAGAGTCTATATCTCGCCTTCAAGTACGTCTTCATGACTCTCATCTGACTGTTCAGCTCGTTGGGCTGATGTGTGTCTTCTTCCATCTTAACGCACCAAATCTTCGCCAACGGTTGTGTTTCTTGTTGAAACGGCTGAAGATCAGTCCTGACTACCTCTTTCTGCGGCAACAGGCTTATCGAACGTTTCGATACCGCTATCGTTTCTAAGTCATCCGCTGCGTTGTCAAAGACTCTTTCGCTTGGTATTAGGTAGCGATCACTGTCAGGATCCTGGTACACCTCTCTGTCCAGGTTTCTCGCCCGAGTTTCCACTAGTAGCGTGTGTATCGCCAGTTCTGACAGTTCTGATCCCGAGGTCGAATCCCTGTCTGAATAGGTGTTCATTCTCGAGCTTTCTGACTTATCATCCGTCGAAGGTGTTGTGCTGGAGACTGCACGCTCCTCCAGATCATGTCCGTATTTCCTTCGCATCCATCTGAACTCCCCGGACAAAACTTTGTTCTCTAGGTCCTGTTTCTCATCAGGAATTTTCTCGTCTATCTCGGACTCCCCGGACAAATTTCCTTGTCCCGGGTGTTGATCTTGTGATCGCTGGTTTTTCTCCTCATCCTTCTCCCCGGACAAATAGTCTTGCAGCAGATTTTGTTCTACCTCTTCACCCTCTTTTTCCCGGTCTACAAAGGTGACAGTTTTCTTTTGCTTGCCGCTCTCCTGTCCTTTCTGTCCGTAAGAAGTACTGGTTAAAATCTCCTGGGGTATTGAGGATACTAGTTGCTGAACTATTGTCCTACAATCCCTCTTGTTCTCTTCGTGCTGTTGTCTGGACGGCATGATCTTCACTTTCTCACTGACTGTTAGCGATGCCACTGCTGCTGTCCACTCGGGGTCATCTCTGGTCACTTCTCTTTCTAACAATCCACCCAGTATCCGCATCACTTGTGGTGTGACTTGCACCGTTTTATCCAATAATGAGAGGCTGTTTATATTCATGCGAGAGAGTTCTTGCTGGACCAGGTTCGAGCGCAGCAACAAATCCAAGGGGACCGGGTCCTCCCTTGACAGGATCTTTATCTCGGCTGCTTTCTCTACAGGTAACTCAGGATGCCCTGGAATTGGATGTCCAGACTTATCCAACCATCTCGTTAAGGGAAGCGCTTCATAAGTTTCTTTGTCCAGAAACGAGAATCCCTCCTTTACTTCCGCCTGATTGGCCTGCTTCTGCTCCAATCTTTCATAGAACTCAGTTTTCTTGCTGAGATTGTCAGCATTCTGATGTTTATCACGCATCCTGTGTTCGATTATCATATGGTAGCCATCCAGTCTTACTATCCATCTACCAATATAACTCTGATCCATCGAGTAGGTCTTCAACCAGGATAACGCTCTGTTGTCCACGCGTAACTTGAAGGGAGCGCTCCCCAAGTATGCACGGTACTTCTCCACGAAGGTAACTACTGCAAACATTTCTGCTTTTGGTGCGCCATATTTCATCTCTGTGTCACTCAAGACTTTGCTGCCGTATGCAATGGGACGGAGAACTGTTCTTCCGTTCCATTCTTGCTCTTGATGCAATATTCCTGAGATGGCCACCACCGATGCGTCTGTGTCAAGAACATACATGCCCTTTTCTCCAGGCATGCCCAGCACTGGCGCTTCGCACAGTTCCCGCTTTATGTTCTCGAAAGCAACTTGTGCCTCATCGTTCCATTCGAACTTTTTCCCTTTGTTGCGCATCAGCTTCTGCATCGGGTACACCTTGTCCGCGTATCCTTTTATGAATTCTCGGTAGTAATTGGCAAACCCTAGGAAGCTCATGAGCTGTGTGTCCGTTCTAGGAGCTTTCCATGTCAGCACAGCCTCTACTGCTTCTGGATCTGGCCTCACACTATGCCGGTCCACCATTCTTCCCAGGTACTTGATCGAATCCCTAAGGATTTCACATTTCGATGGTTTGCATTTCAAGCCTGCTCTTTTCATACATCCGAAGACCTCATCGAGCCGGTCAATGTGATCCTCCAGGGTTGGTGTCGCTATGACTACGTCATCCACGTAGCACATCAAGAGATTCCCGTACTTTTTGGTCACTCCTGTCAAAGCCTGAGCCATCAGCCTTTGAAAAGTTGCTGTTGCATTGCACAAGCCGAAGGGCGTCCTCTTCCACTGGTACAACCCCAATTCGCACGCGAATCCGGTTTTCTCCCTGTCCTTCTTTCGCAGAGGAACCTGCCAGAAGGCAGAACCCAAGTCCAATGTGGTGAAGAACTTTGCATCACCAAGTTTGGATAGGCTCTCGTCTATTCGCGGTATCGGGTACGCATCTTTAATCGTTACCGCGTTCAAGTAACGAAAGTCGCAACAAAATCTAAGCTGCCCCCCTTTCTTTTTCGCCATTACTACTCCGCAAGCCCATGGTGATTTCGAGGGTTCTATCTTGTCGTATTCAAGCAACATTTCTATTTCCGCTCGGCACGCTTCCGATTTATGTGGCGTCATTCGCCTTGCGCCTTCCCTATGGGGAACGGCGCCCTCTTCTAGTTCGATTTCGTGTTCGACGAAATTACAGCAACCGATGTCCGCCTTATGTTTTGAAAATACTTCGGCGTTCCGATCTAGGAGGTCCCGCAATTTTTCAAAATCTCCCTCACCTATTTTTCCTTTTAAATGTTCTATTTCTGGCAAAACCGGTTTGTCAGAATCTAGTTCATATGACGAGGGGCGTTCCGGAAAATTCGAGCAGCTTGATAAGCCGTCGTCCGTTTCGGATTTCATTGAAAACAATTTATGAATAGATTTTTATTCATTAATTCTCTTTAAGATTTTATCTTTATTTGCATGATAAGGACAGTCTTTCACACTATATTTCTTCGAGTTTTCTGTCTCCTCATAGTCGGTCCTCATCGGCAAGGCGTAGCCAAGCTTCTTTCCACGCTGGATTGAAACCGTGGTGTCCAGTGTGTTCAACAACACACTGACACACAGTCCGTTTCGCGTTACCGAGAAGCTCCGGCCTAAAATCACCGAACTCTGACTATTTGGATTCGGTACTAAGCAAACCTGTTTGCTATCACTTAACGAATTTAAATTTCTCATTCTAAAAATTGCTACTACAGCTTGTCCTGGTTGTAACTTTACTTTTCTATCCAAAAAAACTGGTACCTTATTTTCATCTGTTATTATCCTATTAATTGGTCTCTTAACATACTTTCGGTCCGGGTTTCTAATCCGTATTAGACCGTTGTTCAAGTCAATCATCACGTCAAAATTCCTGACAAAATCTCTGCCCAAGATGAATTGGTCGGCGTCGTCCAGATTCTCTACCACCAGGAAGCTCATCCAAAGGTTCCGTCCTCCCATGTGAAGGACCGTCACCGGTGTTCTTCCGGCTACGTAGATAGCTCCTCGATTTGCAGCGGCTAGTCGGAGATTCGTAGGAATCAGATCTTCCCGCGTGAAGCCCATTCTCTCCCAGGTTTTTATCGGCATCACACTCACCACCGCGCCTGTGTCCAGAAGCCCTGTGACTCCGATTTTTGTTCCGTTGGTGTCAAGCAGGTGTGCTGTCACATCTGCTTCATATCCAATATGTACCGCGTCTTGTTCCATCATGGCGTCATGGCCTATCCTGCGGACTTTGAGTTCCTCTTCACCCAAATAGATCTGCCCCATTTGGTCATCATCTGTTGTTATGTAAGTCCTGGTGTAGATGCTGATTCCATCCACGTTCAGCATTATTTGATACGGCCCATAGACCTCCAAGTAGCGTCCATGAAGTTTCTTCATGCGAGGGCCACCCGTCGTTAGTAGTGCTCGCACAGCTCTCGACTCAGTGCGTGGCTCCACCTGCCTCAGATAATCTGCATATGTGTCCAAATGCATTAAAGTGAACTCTGATGGTTCACTCAAATTTCTTATTACCTGGTGTCCAGCCACTGAGATTATCGACTGTATCTTCTTTCCCTGCGGCGCTATGCCGAACCTCTTACCGGAGATCACTTTAAGTTTCATATCTAAACTGCTTGGTGTTTTCGTCTCTTCGAACTCCGTTGCCTCGAAGTTATTCAGTTGCTCCTGAAGCTTTTCATTTTCCAGTTCAAGTTTCACTTTTTGTTCGATCTCTTTCGTCACCAATTCCTGCTGTACTCTATTTAGAGCATCCTTTGCGGCTGCCTTATAATCGATCTTGAAGTCATCGGCCGCAGTTACTGGTTCCGGTTCACGTGCTTCTTCTGTTACTGCTTGCATTTTCTTTGCCGCCAGCTCTTGAGGTTTGTCCTTCCTGCGTGCCTCTGCTTCGCTCAAAAGTCGAGCCTTGCTTGCTTTCACTCCTGACAAAGCTTCTTCATGCCTTGGATGCTTGATATCTGCCACTGCATCCCAGAATTGCGGACAATCTGATTTAAAATGACCTTCCAAGTTACAAAAGAAACACCTCGGGCCAAATTTCGCAATTACTCCTCTCATGAAATCCTCATGATCCAACTCTGACGCATCTTCGTCCTCGAGGCTAAAGCCTATTGCTTTCATGCCTTGTTTGTAAGCTGGGCATGCTGACACATGATGGTCTGTTGAACTGCAATTAGCACAAGAACGTCTCTTGTCCATATCATCCCTCGGTTTGTACCAATTGTTCCCTTGGTTAGCTGGTCCGTTGTTAAAATTGCCATAATTGTTCTTGTAATATCCAGATCTCGAAGGAGGTTTCAACAAAAGATACTCTTTTGATTTGAGCCTCAACTCCTCGGGTGTTGGCGCATTAGTTGATAGTGGTGTGTAATGCGTTGCTAGCATCGTACGAAGTTCATCATTTTTCACACCATCGATGAATTTTGAGGCTACGGCCAGGTTCATCCTTCGGTTTGACTCATCCGGTTGGCTGCGTCTTCTCAGCATTTCCAAATCATCGAGAAACTTGTCTATTGTTTCATCTTCTCGTTGCCTCCGTTTCTCGAAGCGCATCATCGCCTGGTGCCCCTGCACCCCTGATCCGAAACGGTTTAACAAGATTTCGAAGATTTTCTCAGCAGTGTCACGTTGATACTGTTTCTTAGCCATGACACAGTTCAGGGCTGTCCCTTCTAAGTTGCTGGTGAGCGCGCTGCATTCCTGTCTCTCCGACAAGTCCTCTTCCTCGAAATGCAGCTTCATTACCTCTATCCAGGTATCAATACAGCCATCAGATTCGTCCTTGTAGCATCTTGGCTTCTTAAAGACTCTTCTGGACTTTTCACTGCGTTCATTGGTTCTAGATAACCGCGTCAGGAATGTCTCCAAAGACCTGTTCAGGGGTTCAAATGCTGTGGCCATTGCCGTAGCATCCCTTGAGTGTCCCGCCTGAGTGTCCTCACACCTTGTCGAAGGCTCTGTGTGCGGTGCATCCCTGCAATCCGAATCACCATGAGCGTTTCCCGCTTGGCCCATGTGACTCCTCCTCGGGCTTGTATGCCCCATGTTGCCAGAATCGCTTCTCCCAGTCGCATGTGTGCTTTGCGTTGGTCGTTCGTTCGAGGTTTGTCTGTTCCCCGTTGAACTTGCTCTACTGTTCGGGCCCCATGCTGTATTACCCCTTGTGGCATAGCCTGATGAACTGCCCCTGCCTCTAGTGGATCCATTCGTCTTCCTCCTTTGATGTTCATTGAAGTTCACCCTCGGTTCCCTGCTGGGACCTCCCGAGTTCGGCTCTCCTTCTTTTGGTCCACTCTTGCTGCTTAGTAGCCCGTCCAACCTATCCATGATAGCCTGAGTTCGCCTCTCCATCATCGCGTCTATCTTTATGTCAAGAGACCCAAGAGACTGCTCTTGCTGTATTCTTAACTTCTCCATGTCGGCTCTTAAGCGTAACTCCCTCTGTTCCGCCTCTCTTGTCATTCGCGACAAGTTCCTCGTCATATGTTCGTCCGTTCTTTCTTTCAAGCGTTTTTCGCTTCTGCCAACTTCTTGTCTGTTGCGGTTTATTTCTTCCCGCAGACTTTCTCTTTCAATGTGAACTGCTATTTCCAGTTCACTCATCCTTATCGACATCTGTTCATTTTGTTCTCCTAAACTGCCCACTATGTTGTTTAAGGCTTCCTCTAGTGCTGCCCCGTTATCCATGAGTGGCGTCACTAGTGGTGGTGTAACTCTGTCGGTCCCAGGTAGCTTCGTGCTGGTAGAGATCCGGGCCTTGACTCTCTGTCTTGACGTTTTATCATTATCTATTTCAGGATCCGCTAACGCGTTGCCAAGCCCTCTGGTTCTACTCTCTTCAGGTTGTGGCTCCGAACTTGTCCTAATCGCGAAGTCCTTCGACTGGCCCGGTGTGTTTGCCTCTTTGCTTATCGTTGTCACTACACCAAATTTATCCATGGTTCCAGTCTCTCTTCCGACGTGTGCCTCACTCTCCTGGATCGAACTATTGAGACTGACTTGAGATCCAAAGTCCCCTTGCTCCTCTTCATCCTCTTCCTCCTGGGACTCCCCATCGTTTCCTGCTCCTCCTCCCATGCTGAATGGAAAGATGTTTCCGAAGGTGTTCTTCATTCTTCCTGAGAACGATGATGAGGTTGTTTGTTTTCCAGTTCCGCTTGCCATCATAGTGTTGTCTGTCGGAGATCTTCTAGTTGCCGTTACTTCAGTTGAGATGTCGGACAGTTCCGACATCTCCTCTCGATCCAACGTCCCGGTGGAAGTGGCAAAATCATGGCCTTGTTCTACCGGAGTAGATTCACTCGCCAGCCTTCTGCCTCTCCCTTCCAGTCCATTTACTCCCTGGTTGTCGTTCATGGTATGGTCCGTATTGACCTCCACTTCTAACAGTTCTTTTCGCTCTTCTGAGGTCTTTTGACTTCTCGTTTCAACCCTTCTGCCTGAAACCGTCCCCTCTTTATCGGACCGGGTTCGCTTGATCCAATCCACAAAAGGATCGGTCATCGTTTTTCTTTGCTTTTCAGGTATGAATTTCCTAGAGCTATTACCTCGTTTTGGTATCCTTGACTTGTCTAAACTCATTCTTTATTTGTCACTTTCCTATGCCTACTCTTGACTCAATTGCTAGAGACCTTATAGTTTTATTAACAATAATAATGACACAACACAATAAATTTCACCAGATTCTATTAAATAGTGACCACGAATCCCTGTATGTTGTCAGAGTACAGTTTGTATAAAATTTATTCACACTAGCCGATTATCGGTCCAAAGATCTGGAAACTAGCACAATATGATGTTATCAGTCAATTTAAAAGATAGTGTAGTCACTACCCAATCAAGCACAGTTTAGGTTGATTTAAAATCAAAAACAAAAAATATATATTGACACAATATGAATGTATATATAAAAAAAACGTATGTGTCTTGTACTCTTAGTCGGTCGCAGTACAATAGTCGAACCTGTCTTTTAAAGAAAAAGCTTTCCCTGCTTGGTGCTGCACCAAACAGACAAGACTTTGAAGGCAGTTATTTTCTCAAGTGGGCGTCTATTGCACCCACCGAGTACTGTGTTACCTATCTGCCTTCGGACTGCCCGAGCTAGACCTACTAAAATCCTCAGGGCAGTCACTTTTCCCAAAAACGTATTATGTTTCAATCCACACCAATGAGTCACGCTCTTTTTAATTTAGACTTAGTGTCGCGAATATCCGAGTTCGGACCTGTTTTGTATTAGTCTGGTTCTTTTTGAGAGGCAAGTTACCAGTGCAGTCACTGATACCTAGCCTGTGTATTAATAACCTAATACCTCTCGCTTTTTAGTCTTTCTTTCGTTTACCTAAGTCCTTAATAAAATAATACCCCTCCGGATTGGCACAAATAGGACCCTTCCGGACTGTCAGAATATAGACCCCTCCGGATTGGGACCCCTCGGAATTAGCAACTATAAGACCCCTCCGGATTCGGACCCCTCCGGTTTTGTGGAAAGTAGACCCCTCCGGATTCGGACCCCTCTGACTTTGAAAAATTTCGACCCCTCCGGATTGGGAGCCCTTAGCTCTGTCAAAGTAGCTTTTTGTCGTTTTCTTAATTTCAGCTTATACCCCTCCGGATACGTTCTGCGTTGCTTTTATGCTGTTTGAATTAACTGGGAAGGGTATAGGGTCCTTTCCTAGACCCCTCCGGATTGAAGTTAAGGCACTTATTTGACAATTCACACTAACGGTGAAGGGTCTTATCACTTGCCTAATTTCGACTCTATTATGGTTGTCTTGTGCCTTCAGCCCTCCCTTTTTGTCTAGAACTGTCCTAAGTTACTTAGTTCAATCGCTATCAACTTTTGGTAGGGGTATAAGGGTTTTTCAAAAAAAATTTATAAAACGTGAAGGGTGTACCCCTCCGGATTTGTGTAATTTGCTACAAACAATCTCAAAAATTTTCCCGCTCGTTTTTCCGGAAAATTTCTGATCCTATTAGTAAGCTCAGCTAATTTCTGATCTATTGGTACCAAGATCAACTCGATATGCTCAGTAGTTCCAAAGTTATTAACCAAAACGTCTTTTTTCCAAACTCAAAAAATTTTCTCTCTTATAGGTTCCGCCTAACTTTTTCCGCAAATCTGGTCCTTTCGACCTAAAAATTATTGATCCGAGCTCAGAAGGCCTATACTCTTCTAGTTCAATGCAAAAGACCCGATCTAAAACGCTATTGTAGAAAAAATTTGCGAAAAACTATGCTACCTGGACCCCTCCGGATTGATGAATCCACCAAATCAAACACGTTACGTTCGATTTCTCTGCAACCCGGAAGGCTTTCGGGTAGCGGGTTTTAAAACTTGTAGATTCACTAGTGGACGTTGTCCGAACAACTATTTTTACTGTCCTACCTCAAAAATTTCAAAAAATTTTCTAAATTTTTAGTGTTCCGTTTTCTCAAAAATCACGAAATTTCAGTTTTCGGTACCAAAATAGTTCCAACCACCTTCGAACTTAACTTAACCGGTTCTACCTATTATGGTAGTGCAGTTACGATGTAACACACTAACTTAGCGCTTTTTTCCGTTTCAAAAAATATCGATATCTCAAAAATCGCGACTTGTGGGGGGATCAAAATATCGCTATTTTGACCCTAAAAACCGGTCTGTTTTCGTTGTTTTTCACTGAAAAACGATATAAGACTATTAATATAGGCTATATAAATAATAATATTAGTAATACTATACCCCTCCGGGTTTGTTTATTATCCGAATTAAGGTGCTTAACTCGGATATTCGCAGTTAGGTGAAGGGTCACTACAGTGCAGCACTGTCGAGCCCCCCACAGATTACTATCTTACTTTTTGTACCAAAAGGGATACAAAACTTGTTAACGATACCCAACAGTCGATTGTTGTTGTCGTTGAGCCCCTTCTTGTTGCTCCTTGTACTGCTAGCCGGATCGGTCTTCACCCAAGACCCTTCCGAATTGAGCGCAAATCAGCTGACCCCTCCGGATTGAGCGCAATTTATCATTAACGTGCTTAAATGCTCAAATAACCCTACAGTACAAGCCTCACAAACGGGCCTCAAAATTGATCGTAACGATCCTGACTGATATAAATGCCTGTAACAACAATATATCTATCAACAACAAACGGGGGGGTTGAATCACATCTTGTCTGGGGGGATGATTTCTACTGATTTTTTACTTTTTTACTGTTTTTGGTTTTTTCGGTTATTTTTTATGTTTTTTGTTTTTCTTGGGTACTATACTACTTTTTGTTTGGTTTTACTTCTATCTTTAAGTGTTTTTGGTCACCAACCACTCAGGGGACGAGGGGACGGCCGATCCCCCCACCCTTCCTGGTTCGTGAATTGTCGGTCTTAACTAGGTTAAAAAACTATTCACGGCAATTCGGAAGGCCTCCGCGTTCCGAACTACCCTTCCGCCCCGGCGGTTTAGGCCTATTAAGGGCGTTAATGTGAGCATCCGCTCGGCGCGGAGTGCTCGTTAACGGTTCTGCCAATCATGATGTTAAAAAAGAATAACACCCAGGAGCGCCATAAAAACATACATGTAACATTCGCCCGGAAGATACATATCGACGGATAACAAAACTAAGTCTTAAGACGACTGGCTAGCGTCTAAACAGAGCTTTGCATGTTTTTCACCGTCTCTACCAAGCCAGTACTTTTCGGTGGTCTTTCTTACATCGGGTCGACAAAAACGTTACTGCTCTCCGGCTTCGACCAGAACGCTCAAATTAACTGAATTACATGCAAAAATAGTGAGCTCATGGCTGGGTCTCAGTATCCCCAGACCACGAGGTCACTCCTAAAAACAGGGCTACTACTTATTATATTACTATTATTTTTGTTCAGTAGATAAAAATCATCATCTCCATCGAAGATTGATCAACCCTTTCCCCCACTCCTAGCTTCTCATCCTTATCAAAATGAATCCAGTTGTTAATTAAATTCAATTCAGGACATGACAAGAAGCTAAAAGTTTATATAAAAGGCTAAAAGTTCCAGTCCCGAAACCCTTCCGGATTCTTGAATCCAGTGAATCAAGCTCCTTAAGTTCAATTTCACACCAATCCGGAAGGCTGGTTCTCACCCTTCACCGTTGTTGGCAACGGCCTTGCAACTATTGTAGCAGCACAATAGTTGCAACTTGGAACGTTCTCTGCTATTGTAGTTCGTTGTTGTTTTTCTTTAATCTCGATTTTCGTTCTGTTCGCAATCACAGATAAAGTTGTTCTGTTTTTCACTCGCATTTTGTTAAAATGGCCATTTCAGCATTTCTCAGAAATGTGACGTCATCATTCGAATTTTTGAAATTTTAAAATACTAGAATATTCCAGCCTTCACCGTTTGGCTAAACGTTCCATTAACGCCCTTAGTTCTTAAAAACCACCAATCCGGAAGGCTTACTGCTAAAATTCCGAATTCTGCAGAGATTGCATTTTTGACATTCTGGTCGAATGTCACATTTTCCCGGAGGGGTGGAGTTTCCACACCAGCAAAGAATTCTCCACATACACAAGTTGTTTTCTGCAAAATTTCTGTTGAAGAATTTCCAATACGTATTTGTTAGAGATATTTTCAGGCTGTCATAATCTTGATTTTCGGAGTCCACAATTGGCTAAAGTAGTTGTATAGCGTATTAGAACGTACAAAAAAATTTTCATTTGACTTTTACAGTCTTGTTGCTTGAACAGCAATCTCACCACGTGTTGCTTGTCTCGTTCGTGATCCGTTTTTATGATTGATTGTATTCAAATCAATGTCATGTTTATTTTTTAGTAGTGAAACTAAGTACAATATGTCGTGTAACTCAAAGTACATTGAGAGTGCAAGGAGCTTTAAAAATTTCAGTCTTTCAGTATAACTCATTTTGAGGCTATTTGTAACCCAATAAGTCGCTCGTTTTGTACTCTTTCTAGTTGTCTTAACTCTATTTTGTTCGGATACCATGTTTGCGATGCATAGCTTATGATTGGTACAATGTATCCACAGTATAAATTTAAGTTTGACCTCAATGATGTTTTTTTTCGATATAATCCTTTTGATTTTGTAAAAAGCTCCCATTGCTTTTAATATGCGATTTTCAGCATTTGCTGATCACAAAAGGTTCTCACTTATTAAAGTACCTAAGTCTTTTTGGGTCTTTGTGGTATCAATATTTGTATTAAATAGTGTAACTTCCATTTTCCCTTTGAGGTTTAACAGATTACATTTATTTTCGTTCAGCGCCATTTTATTTTATTCGCACCATTTTCCAACATTTGTCGAGTCTTTTTGCAGATGAATTTCTTCAGTAGACAAGATCTTCATATCGTCACAATAGCCAAAACAATCGGATTTCTCAATGCATTTGGGAAAATCGTTAATGAATATGATAAAAAGTAAAGGGTCAAGAGTTGAGCCCTGTGGTAGACCGCTAGTTACTTCTTTCAGAGTTGATGAACTTTTATTGTTTTTCACAAATTGCATTCTGTCTGTTAGTTAGTCTTGTATTATGTCTTGTATTTGAATGCCTAGACCTATGTTCCGTATTTTAGCGATTAGGATACTATGAGGAACTTTATCAAAGGCTTTAGAAATATCTAGATAAAGAACTGATGGTGTTTGAACACTTTTGTCATCGTACAGTTCATATAGTTTGCTCAAAAATTGTGCCATTCGTAGTACTGCTGACTTTTTTTTGCCGGAAGCCATATTAAGCGTTTTCCAAGAAAGGTTGAACTTTGGGTTATATATTATCAAAGATAATTTTTTCGAAGACCTTCGAGGTGGAGCATAAAAGGCTAATTGGGCGGTAGCACTCAACTGACGCCTTGTTATTCTTTTTTTAAATTGGGGCCACTTGACTTGTTTTCCAGTAGGTCGAGAAGAGCCGCTTGTTAATGAATGTGCGAAAGAGAAGATAGAGCGATTTTGACAAGGTTTCAGAAAGATTTATTAGGATTATTTTACCTATACCATCAAAACCTGATGCTTTATTTGTTAATAGATTTTTGAGAATGAATTCGATTTTGGTTTCTTCAATGTGTATTTGTGTACAGATTTCTGCTGTAGGAGAACAGTTTGTTTTTTGTGCGAGAGGGTTTGGATTTGATTCTTTTTGATATACACTGATGAAGAAATCGTTAAAAAATGTAGCTTTTTGGGTGTCATCTCTAGTGAATTTTTCCTTGTAAAACATTTTTTGGGGATATTGCCTGGAACAATTTATTTTATTCAAGTATTTTTGTAAGTCTTTGAATCGTCTACTGCTTGTTACTGTTTCTTCAAAAATTGCTTGATCTTCAGTCATTGCTATTTGAAGATTTTTTTTCCAGATTTTTGTGTTTTAGGATAAGGCTTAAAGTAGGTTTGTTTTGCCGATCAATACGTCGTTTCAAGGTTTGTACTCTTTTTAGCATATGAGACGTGCTTGGTGTCATCCACGGGGGGAGAGTTGATCTGTGTGATGTAACCGTGAGTGTATGGCTCTTTATTTTGTCCCATAACCATGCATACCACTGACGCAGGAGCTCAATTACATTACTGTAACAATACGGTACGAATAGTGTGTCTTTTATTTCTTGATATATTGTCGTCCAATCGGCTCTGTTAAATGTCAGACTTCACTTTTGTTTAATTCTTTGATACTGGCTTCTATGTTATTTGACCAGAATGCCGCCAAAATGCATTGCAACATCGATTTTTTATTGTGACATTCAAGTGGGAACATTGGCAGTTCCGATGGATTAACTGGGTTAATCGTATAATTTGACAAATCACAAAAGGTCAATTTGAAGTGACAAAATAAACTTTAAAAATTCGTTCTGAAATAAAGACACGTCTTGACCTTGAAATTTAGCCGTAACTGAAAATGCGCGAAATTCAGAACGGCGAATTTCGCTATAGAGCAGAAGGAAGAGATATTCACGAAGACGCAGCAATATTAACGATTGAGATTACGATAGAAGTGTAAAATTCGCCCGGTAGTACATATCGACGGAAAATAGAACAAGGTTCTAAAACAACTGGCTAGCGTCTAAACACAGCTCTACATGCTTTTCACCGTCTCTGCCAAAGCCAGTTCTTTTGGTGGTTTTCCTAACATCGGGTCTAAACATCTATGTAACATTCGCCCGGAAGTACATATCGACGGAAAACAAAGCTAGGTTCTAAAACGACTGGCTAGCGTTTAAACACAGCTCTACATGCTTTTCACCGTCTCTGCCAAAGCCAGTTCTTTTGGTGGTTTTCCCAACATCGGGTTGACAAAAACCTTACTGTTTCCGGCTCCGGTCAAATTACTCAAATTAACTAAATTATATGCAACAATAGTGAGCTCATGGCTGGGTCTCAGTATCCGCAGACCAATAGGTTACTCCTAAAAACAGGGCTACTACTTATTATATTACTATTGTTTTTGTTCAGTAGATAAAAATCATCATCTCCATCGAAGATTGATCAACCCTTTCCCCCACTCCTAGCTTCTCATCCTTATCAAAATGAATCCAGTTGTTAATTAAATTCAATTCAGGACATGACAAGAAGCTAAAAGTTAATTTATAACAATTTGAGTTTTGGGCCCGAGACCCCTCCGGATTCTGGAATCCGGGGAAATAACGTCCTTATTTCTTTTAGGATGGCTGGACACGCCGTCCCAGTACCCTTCCTTGTTCTCGGGTTCTGCGTTGTAACGAATGGAGCGGCACAATCGTTACAACTCGGAATGTTTCCTGACAAATTCCAGTTATAACTTCAATCTATCGTTAGTTTCTCGTAGTTGTTTTCACTGCAACCATTGTTGTTGTTTCGCCGTTTCAGTGTGTGCGAAATATAAAAAGGTTACGTGTCGTTCAAGTCCAAATCAAAATTTTAAAATTTAGCATGTCAGTTAAAACTAAGCCTTTCCGATTCGTCTAATTGTTCTAATAACGTCGCTAATCCGTTAAAATCATCAATTTTCCAGGTCAGATGTTCTTTTTCTGGTCGATAAAAATTCGAATGCGAAACTGCATTTTCGTACATTCTGGTCGAAGGTCACAAAACTGTCCGGATTGTAACAATTGTAGCTCTACAATTGTAACAGACTAGAAGCGTAACGGGAGCCGATAAGAAGAAAGGAGGCTTCAGTGGGATATCCCGAGCGGATCAGTACTCGCCCGTGCCACGAGATCGGGAAGATAAGAAAGTTATCTCGAAGTGGACTGGAATTGGAGACCCGGTGCCCAACAACATAGCAGACTAGTATACACACTTTTTAGTTGCTGTCATACCCTGAGCATTTGAATTAACTCCAATTTTTTTTTACTATTTCAGAGCATGAGTAGCTAGAAAGGGGAAAGGGTCAATCCATCTCAAATGATTTTAGCATATAACTGTCACTAAAAACACAGTAAATAATGGTTGCCGAGCCGTGTTTTTAAAGGTAATCACGTAATCTGGGGATTTTAGACCCAGCTATGTGGTTATCTTTGCATGTAACGAAAGCTGATCAAAAATCATTTGACTGATGGCCGAAAAATGGTAACTTTTACTTTGACCTAAACAGACCAGAAAATCAACTGGCTAGGCCTAGACGGTGAAAAATGGGTAGAATTAGAAAACCTGACGCCGGCCAGTCTTCAGTAGGAGGCTTTTCTACGCTCCGTCACTATGTAGTATTTGGGCGAATGTTACAA
>NC_087064.1:56797256-56845018 GCF_963678635.1 Symsagittifera roscoffensis
CCGCGTTTAAATAGATAAGGCAAGAATGCTGTTTTGCTCATTTTAATTATGCTTCGGATTAGGCCTCCAAGTTGGTTGACTAAAAAAAAGTCAAAATGCAGTTTGAAGAAATAGGTCACAAAGGCTGCTGAAAAAATAGGCTAGAATGTGCCTTTAGAAAGTTTTAGGGTTAAACAGCAGAAATTGGATAGCATAAAATAATACCAAAAAGAGTGACACATTTTTTTGATGAGGGGTTGGAATCCCTGAGGAGGGAGAGCCCCTTAACCCGCTCCTGCACTGTATGGTACTATCTCAG
Organism: Symsagittifera roscoffensis; assembly: GCF_963678635.1. Taxonomy (NCBI): domain Eukaryota; kingdom Metazoa; phylum Xenacoelomorpha; order Acoela; family Convolutidae; genus Symsagittifera; species Symsagittifera roscoffensis. The sequence goes on from NC_087064.1 coordinate 56,797,555, forward strand.
GACATCCAACGTGAAAATAGTGCCTTGGTACAAGGGATTGGCAGTTCAGAACTAGCATTGGTCGTTTAGATTGGTTCTCGGTTTCGTTTATTAACATATGAGTTGTAAGTACTATCTATACTCAAAAAAATCAATTGGCCATCAGTTCACGATCCATTCACGATCTTTCGAAGTTCAATGACATTATCAGAAACTCCGCCTGAGTGAGTTATCTGTTTTTGTGATCAAGGAGTTCATTTAATTTTTGAAAAAATTGCTAGTTTCTGAATGAAGATTCCCAATTTACTTCGAGGTGTCTCAAGTGAATTTTTCTACGATACAATCAGAAAAAAAAAACATTAATTTTTTTGTAAAATTTTTACACCCAATGTGACGTAAAGAAAATTTTGCATCTTCTTATATTTTATTGGTTAGATCAGCATGCTTCAATTCGATTTGGAAATTTTTTGAGCCGGGATTAATACGCCTTTTTGCTGCGCGCTAATGGGAAACTGAAAGCTCGCGTGCATTAATAATCCAAAAATGGTAAAAAAACAACATTCGATGCTTTATATGTTTACTGAAAGCAATCACAGTTGAAACAGTTTCTTATAGCGGCTCTCAACGATGTCTTGCTTATAAAATCAATCGTCAAAAACTGTTATTTACAAAATCATACTTGGTAAAAAAAAACCCACTACAAGTATTAAGATCCTACTCATTATGTACATTTGTTCGAGAGTCAAAAAAGTGTTTTTGCCAATATTCGCAATACTATTTAATCATCTTTAATAATTATTAAATAAATTTTGAGATAAGCAAAGGAGAATAGTCGGTTTTGCAATTTGTCTCTACCTCGGTTAAGGTAATTTCTATACAACTTAGTTATTAGCTGGGTTTGATGAACAGCGCATTTATAAGTTTTTTTGTGTTTTGAGAACAAGAGTTCTACCATTTTTTCATGTTCCTGAATTCTAGCTCACAGTTTTTTCAAGCCTTAATGAGCTGTTTCACTTTGAAGAATTGTTTTTTTTTCGAAGCTGAAAAAATGATTTCCAAAAATGCCGATACTATACATGTTTTACTGCAGATCCTAATCGTTCACTATCTTTTTCAGGACATGTTAAACACAATAAAAACCCTCGTATCAAGCCAAAGCCCAGATTATTTTGTTTAAATGTGAACAAACAAGGAATACGTCTTCTCAAAAAAATTGAAATTTGTCAAAAACAAAAAAAAATAAAAAAACGAAGTATTTACCAAAAGGAATGAAAACTTAAATAGTGTAATTGTCTAGCAACTCAAGTTTCGAATAGATAAACCTACCATAACTTCACTAAAAATAACCACAGGTGAAGTAACTTTTTCTGTTTGGAAATTTTTTAGATGGTATAAATAAAGTTTTCCATGTATCTCTAGTTAAAAAACAAAAATTTTCAAAAATTAACCACACCAAGTAAACTTTTGAAAAATTCCACAGCTACTCTTTGGACTTTATTTAAAACCCGAGTTTCTTCAGTAAAACTCCGATTTTTGTGCTTTTTTCTATTTGTGTCTCAATATCAACCTTTTGCTTCAATAAACTTTTTTAGAATTGGAAACAAAAGAATTATGCAAAAAAGAATTATGCGAATAGCGCCTGTAAAGAAAGGCCTCAATAGAGTTTCTATAAAATTGAAAAGAAATTTGCTATGATTTGTTGTTCGAATTAAAACTTGATTATTTAATGCTTTTATATTATATATATATGGTAAAATCACTGTAATTTGTCAAAAAGAATTGGCTACAATAAACTTTTTTTTCTGGCTATAAACAAAAATTAACGGTTTTGAGGGTTATTGTGAAAGAACAAACGAACATTATCTCATACAAAAAATTCACAAATGTCTATTTTTGTGAGATTTCTTTTGTTTGATCATTGAGTTTTTGATGTTTATAATTAAATGATAATCGTCCTTTTCGGACGAAAACTTAGTTTGTATAGCAAAAATCAAATAAAAATTTTATTTATAAAAAAATTCATACATTTTTCATGTATAAATAGGTTTATCTTAAAAATTTTAAATAAGTTTCATATCACTTTGTGTTCGCGTGTGTTTTAAGTTTTTGCTTTGGTTTTCTTTTTGCTTTTATCTCAAAATGATGTACGACAAATCGTTATCGGAATGATAGATAATTCATATCAAAACCTTTTCAACTGTGATTCCAATAATATTTACATGTTTCAAAATGTCCTGGTGTTGAGAAAAACCGGTATGATAATTTGAGTGTTGGTCAAATTCCGAGCGAGTAAAGTAATCGAGCAATATTCGTTTTCAGAGAACTGGTCATATAGACTAAGAAAACTAGAATTAATTGAATTACGTACAAATTAGTTGTCAGTGCTTCAAAAATTAGCAGCGCTTCAAAAAATTTTTATAACATTTTTAAAATTAAAGTTCAAAAAAAGTAGAAAAAAAATTGTTTTGAAATTTTTTTTCCTGTTTTTTGTTTGTTATTCATTTTTGGAAACAATTTTTGTCGATTATGCCGGTTTCGTAGTTTTAGATAGTTTTATAGTTTTCTTATTCACCACGCTCAAAAACGACTCTAATTTGAAGAAAAAAAAACTTTTAGTAGTTTTTTTTCTATGAACGCGGTCGGAACATTTTGCGCCACTTGCGAAGCAACCGGTTTTTTTGTGCAATGAATGAAATTTAATAATTGGAAATTTAAAAAATTTTAAAGAAAAGTAACCACTGTTTAAAATAGTAAAATTGCAATCTTCATTACATTTTGATCAAAAATATATTTGCTTGAATGTATTCTTCCCTGCTTTCAAGTTCTTGTCGATGTGAATTTGTTCCCGCCCCAAAGTTTGCATATGCCATGAAGGCATTTCTCAACTAAAAGATGAAACAAACCTTTTGGTTATTGGTCAGAATCAGAAGTAAACTTTAATAAAATTTTGCTTTTTTGGTCTGTGACTGGTTTGTAAGAGCATTTCAGCACTGATTAAAATTCATTTTTGATTTTAAAAACATTGAATAAAGCAACGAGCTTATTCGACTTACCTCTCCCATAGACATGACAAATTTTTATGCAGTAGTTCTGATATTTTACAGTTTTTTTGATTTTTTTTCTATTCGTCGGTCAGTTTTCTTTAGTTTAAGTGTCAGTCATTCGTAGTACAGTGATTGCTGATTTTGAAAAGGTGCAGAAATAAGTGTAAAGTGCAGCACGTTTTATGACATTTTATATTAGAGATATGTTATATTAGAGCACATTAGAGGAAAAAACCAACCTTGAGCTCATAGTTTTGATCTAAATTCAAATTTAATGCACTCTCGCTCATATAGGCGGTTTTTCACTAGTCAACTTATTCAATTCAAAAATTTGCTTAGAGAATTAACGCATTTTGTGACCTGCTAGTGTAAACCGAATTGACGTTGTAGAGCAAATGAGTACTGCTCCAGCATTATTACGGCTGTTTTATAAAAGCAGAAATGTAGATTAGGTCAAACAGGCACGGGTTGATCTTCAAACAACAAATGCTTATCAGGCTACTCCATGCATTGGTTATATGAAGAAACTGATTGTCATCAAACAATTTCCAACTATAAAAAATGATTAATTTGCAGATTTTTCCAAAAATATTTAGTTTTTCTAAAACCCTTCAAACAAGGTTTTAAGGTGAAAGTTTTCTAAATCCAGTTTTCATTCTATTGGTCATCAAAATAATGATTGTTTCCATCGATAACTGCTAATCAAAATTTCTTCTTTAATGAAAAATGCTTTTCAGGCTATTAATGTACATATTATAGCTTTGTTTTTTTGATGCAATTATATAAAAATATATCATAAGGATTTTTTAATAAAGGAAAATGTATGACTAGCATTCTTTGTCAACCCGGACAAGCAATCCGGATTGATGCTGCGGGGAAAAATATTATCGCTCTAATATGATTACAGCAACACATATAGTTGCAGAACTGAAATATATATTAAAATATTCATAGATTCAAACGTTTGCTGTAATGGATTATTAATCAATATTAGTTTTTCTTAATTACTTCATCGCTATATCAGACAAATTTCTAAAAATAAATAAAAATCGAAGTTTTAAAAACAGTTGCTATGATATAATATGCGCTACTCTGAGACAACTTTTTAGGTGGCAGGTCAGTCAATCGATGTATCAGTAAACCGATAACAGGCGGGTTAGATAAGCAAAACGAAAATTCATGATTCAATTACGTAATCAATTAAAAAAATAGGTAAGAAATGCCGTTTAAAAAGATAAGACAAGAATGCTGTTTTGCTCATTTTAATTATGCTTCGGGTTAGGCCTCCAAGTTGGTTGACTAAAAAAAATCCAAAATGCAGTTTGAAGAAATAGGTCACAAAGGCTGTTGAAAAAATAGGTCAGAATGTGCCTTTAGAAGGTTTTAGGGTTAAACAGCAGAAATTGGATAGCATAAAATAATACCAAAAAGAGTGACACTTTTTTTTTATGAAGGGTTGGAATCCCTGAGGAGGGAGAGCCCCTTAACCCGCTCGTACGCTGTATGGTACTATCTCAGGACATCCAACGTCAAAATAGTGCCCTGGTACAAGGGATTGGCAGTTCAGAAGCTAGCATTGATCGTTTAGATTGGTTCTCGGTTTCGTTTATTAACATATGAATTGTAAGTACTATCTATACTCAAAAAAATCAATTAGCCATCAGTTCACGATCCATTCACGATCTTTCGAAGTTCAATGACATTATCAGAAACTCCGCCTGAGTGAGTTATCTGTTTTTTGTGATCAAGGAGTTCATTTAATTTTTGAAAAAATTGCTAGTTTCTGAATGAAGATTCCCAATTTACTTCGAGGTGTCTCAAGTGAATTTTTCTACGATACAATCAGAAAAAAAAACATTAATTTTTTTGTAAAATTTTTACACCCAATGTGACGTAAAGAAAATTTTGCATCTTCTTATATTTTATTGGTTAGATCAGCATGCTTCAATTCGATTTGGAAATTTTTTTGAGCCGGGATTAATACGCCTTTTTGCTGCGCGCTAATGGGAAACTGAAAGCTCGCGTGCATTAATAATCCAAAAATGGTAAAAAAACAACATTCGATGCTTTATATGTTTACTGAAAGCAATCACAGTTGAAACAGTTTCTTATAGCGGCTCTCAACGATGTCTTGCTTATAAAATCAATCGTCAAAAACTGTTATTTACAAAATCATACTTGGTAAAAAAAAACCCACTACAAGTATTAAGATCCTACTCATTATGTACATTTGTTCGAGAGTCAAAAAAGTGTTTTTGCCAATATTCGCAATACTATTTAATCATCTTTAATAATTATTAAATAAATTTTGAGATAAGCAAAGGAGAATAGTCGGTTTTGCAATTTGTCTCTACCTCGGTTAAGGTAATTTCTATACAACTTAGTTATTAGCTGGGTTTGATGAACAGCGCATTTATAAGTTTTTTTGTGTTTTGAGAACAAGAGTTCTACCATTTTTTCATGTTCCTGAATTCTAGCTCACAGTTTTTTCAAGCCTTAATGAGCTGTTTCACTTTGAAGAATTGTTTTTTTTTTCGAAGCTGAAAAAATGATTTCCAAAAATGCCGATACTATACATGTTTTACTGCAGATCCTAATCGTTCACTATCTTTTTCAGGACATGTTAAACACAATAAAAACCCTCGTATCAAGCCAAAGCCCAGATTATTTTGTTTAAATGTGAACAAACAAGGAATACGTCTTCTCAAAAAAATTGAAATTTGTCAAAAACAAAAAAAAATAAAAAAAACGAAGTATTTACCAAAAGGAATGAAAACTTAAATAGTGTAATTGTCTAGCAACTCAAGTTTCGAATAGATAAACCTACCATAACTTCACTAAAAATAACCACAGGTGAAGTAACTTTTTCTGTTTGGAAATTTTTTAGATGGTATAAATAAAGTTTTCCATGTATCTCTAGTTAAAAAACAAAAAATTTTCAAAAATTAACCACACCAAGTAAACTTTTGAAAAATTCCACAGCTACCCTTTGGACGTTTTTTAAAACCCGAGTTTCTTCAGTAAAACTCCGATTTTTGTGCTTTTTTCTATTTGTGTCTCAATATCAACCTTTTGCTTCAATAAACTTTTTTAGAATTGGAAACAAAAGAATTATGCAAAAAAGAATTATGCGAATAGCGTCTGTAAAGAAAGGCCTCAATAGAGTTTCTATAAAATTGAAAAAAAAATTTGCTATGATTTGTTGTTCGAATTAAAACTTGATTATTTAATGCTTTTATATTATATATATGGTAAGATCACTGTAAGTTGTCAAAAAGAATTAGCTACAATAAACTTTTTTTCTGGCTATAAACAAAAATTAACGGTTTTGAGGGTTATTGTGAAAGAACAAACGAACATTATCTCATACAAAAAATTCACAAATGTCTATTTTTGTGAGATTTCTTTTGTTTGATCATTGAGTTTTTGATGTTTATAATTAAATGATAATCGTCCTTTTCGGACGAAAACTTAGTTTGTATAGCAAAAATCAAATAAAAAATTTTATTTATAAAAAAATTCATACATTTTTCATGTATAAATAGGTTTATCTTAAAAATTTTAAATAAGTTTCATATCACTTTGTGTTCGCGTGTGTTTTAAGTTTTTGCTTTGGTTTTCTTTTTGCTTTTCTCTCAAAATGATGTACGACAAATCGTTATCGGAATGATAGATAATTCATATCAAAACCTTTTCAACTGTGATTCCAATATTATTTACATGTTTCAAAATGTCCTGGATTTGAGAAAAACCGGTATGATAATTTTGAGTGTTGGTCAAATTCCGAGCGAGTAAAGTAATCGAGCAATATTCGTTTTCAGAGAACTGGTCATATAGACTAAGAAAACTAGAAATAATTGACTTACGTAAAAATTAGTTGTCAGTGCTTCAAAAATTAGCAGCGCTTCAAAAAACTTTCTATAACATTTTTAAAATTAAAGTTCAAAAAAAGTAGAAAAAAAATTGTTTTGAAATTTTTTTCCTGTTTTTTGTTTGTTATTCATTTTTGGAAACAATTTTTGTCGATTATGCCGGTTTCGTAGTTTTAGTTAGTTTTATAGTTTTCTTATTCACCACGCTCAACAACGACTCTAATTTGAAGAAAAAAAAAACTTTTAGTAGTTTTTTTTCTATGAACGCGGTCGGAACAATTTGTGCCACTTGCGAAGCAACCGGTTTTTTTGTGCAATGAATGAAATTTAATAATTGGAAATTTAAAAAATTTTAAAGAAAAGTAACCACTGTTTAAAATAGTAAAATTGCAATCTTCATTACATTTTGATCAAAAATATATTTGCTTGAATGTATTCTTCCCTGCTTTCAAGTTCTTGTCGATGTGAATTTGTTCCCGCCCCAAAGTTTGCATATGCCATGAAGGCATTTCTCAACTAAAAGATGAAACAAACCTTTTGGTTATTGGTCAGAATCAGAAGTAAACTTTAATAAAATTTTGCTTTTTTGGTCTGTGACTGGTTTGTAAGAGCATTTCAGCACTGATTAAAATTCATTTTTGATTTTAAAAACATTGAATAAAGCAACGAGCTTATTCGACTTACCTCTCCCATAGACATGACAAATTTTTATGCAGTAGTTCTGATATTTTACAGTTTTTTTGATTTTTTTTCTATTGGTCGGTCAGTTTTCTTTAGTTTAAGTGACAGTCATTCGTAGTACAGTGATTGCTGATTTTGAAAAGGTGCAGAAATAAGTGTAAAGAGCAGCACGTTTTATGACATTTTATATTAGAGATATGTTATATTAGAGCACATTAGAGGAAAAAACCAACCTTGAGCTCATAGTTTTGATCTAAATTCAAATTTAATGCACTCTCGCTCATATAGGCGGTTTTTCACTAGTCAACTTATTCAATTCAAAAATTTGCTTAGAGAATTAACGCATTTTGTGACCTGCTAGTGTAAACCGAATTGACGTTGCAGAGCAAATGAGTACTGCTCCAGCATTATTACGGCTATTTTATAAAAGCAGAAAGTAGATTAGGTCAAACAGGCACGGGTTGATCTTCAAACTAAAAATGCTTATCAGGCAACTCCATGCATGGGTTATATGAAGAAACTGATTGTCATCAAACAATTTCCAATTATAAAAATTGTTTAATTTGCAGCTTTTTCCAAAAATATTTAGTTTTTCTAAAACCCTTCAAACAAGGTTTTAAGGTGAGAGTTTTCTAAATCCAGTTTTCATTCTATTGGTCATCAAAATAATGATTGTTTCCATCGATAACTGCTAATCAAAATTTCTTCTTTAATGAAAAATGCTTTTCAGGCTATTAATGTACATATTATAGCTTTGTTTTTTTGATGCAATTATATGGAAATATATCATAAGGATTTTTTAATAAAGGAAAGTGTATGACTAGCATTCTTTGTCAACCCGGACAAGCAATCCGGATTGATGCTGCGGGGCAAAATATTATCGCTATAATATGATTACAGCAACACATATAGTTGCAGAACTGAAATATATACTAAAATATTCATAGATTCAAACGTTTGCTGTAATGGATTATTGATCAATAATAGTTTTTCTTAATTACTTCATCGCTATATCAGACAAATTTCTAGAAATAAATAAAAATCGAAGTTTTATGAATAGTTGCTAAGATATAATATGCGCTACTCTGAGACAACTTTATAGGCGGCAGGTCAGTTAATCGATGTATCAGTAAACCGATAACAGGCGGATTAGATCAGCAAACCGAAAATTCATGATTCAATTACGTAATCGCATTAGCTAAAAAGTGAAATTTTTACGAAATGAAAATAATTTTCTCAAAACACATAGAATCAAAATATTTGTTAAATGTTTTTTGAGATATCTGCATTTCTACAGAAATTCAATAAACCTGAAGAGTTTTTGTTTTATTGTTCCGACTTTCGATACGAAAGTAACGGAATATTTGTAACGGAATTTTTGTAACAAATATTCCGTTACCTTCGTATCGAAAGTCGGAACAATAAAACAAAAACTCTTCATGTTTATTGAATTTTCTGTGGAATTTAAATAAAAATGCAGATATCTCAAAAAACATCTAACAAATATCGATGTTTTACCCTGTTATAAGCATTTCGAAGTTATGCCTTGTTATGATTTGATTTATAATTCTTATTTCAAAATATTTGAGAAAAGCATAGAAAAGATCAAATCTTTCTGGTCTTTCTCGTGTGGGGGGATGATTTTCATTTTATTTTGTTAATTTTTTTTAGGTTGTTACTGTTGCATAAATCTTAAAAAGCAGTCGAAACAATCAGGGCTTTGCCTTGCTTTGGTTTTCTTTTTGCTTTTCTCTCAAAATAATGTACGACAAATCGTTATCGGAATGATAGATAATTCATATCAAAACCTTTTCAGCTGTGATTCCAATAATATTTACATTTACAAACTCCGAGCGAGTAAAGTAATCGAGCAATATTCGTTTTCAGAGAACTGGTCATATAGGCTAAGAAAACTAGAATTAATTTAATTACGTAAAAATTAGTTGTCAGCGCTTCAAAAATTAGCAACGCTTCAAAAAATTTTCTATAACATTTTTAAAATTAAAGATCAGAAAAAGTAGAAAAAAAATTGTTTTGGAATTTTTTTTCCTGTTTTTTGTTTGTTATTCATTTTTGGAAACAATTTTTGTCGATTATGCCGGTTTCGTAGTTTTTGTTAGTTTTATAGTTTTCTTATTCACCACGCTCAAAAACGACTCTAATTTGAAGAAAAAAAAAACTTTTAGTAGTTTTTTTCTATGAACGCGGTCGGAACATTTTGTGCCATTTGTGAAGCAATCGTTTTTTTTGTGCAATGAATGAAATTTAATAATTGGAAATTTAAAAAATTTTAAGGAAAAGTAACCATGAAAAGCTGTGTTTAAAATAGTAAAATTGCAATCTTCATTACATTTTGATCAAAAATATATTTGCTTGAGATTTAATCCATGTTAGAAAACGTTCCAAATTGAATGAAAAAAGCTTATTTGCCATAATTGGTTTGTTACTAGGAGCGAAATCTATCACTTTGTATTTTAAATGGCCAGTGGGGAGATGATTTTCATAGAAAAAGTTTCAAGTTATAGGAAATTTTTTTTTCATTTAACTTTGTTATGTTGTTTATGTTATTACTGCTCTACAAACGTTAAAAAGCAGTCGGAACATTCAGGACTTTGTCTTGATACGAGCAGTCTTGTTGTTCCGACGAAATGTTTGTGCTCGAGGTGGGTTTTTTTCTTCGGACAAATTTCGACTTTTTAACTAGTCGCTCAAAAGGTATTGTTGTCCTGAGCCTAAATTTGAAACATGTGACCATTTTTCCTAAATTTATGGGTGTTTGACCAATTTGGGACAATTAACACGCGATATACAGTGCTGATTTAAATTATCCGGACAAAACAAACAAAACTTGAATTTTCAAACGCGTTTTTCTCCTATTGGGTTAAGATTAGACAAAAATGAAGAAAACAAAATTGCTGAGAATTTCATCAAATTTAATATGGTTCAATTTTTTCTTCGAAATTCTCCACCAACATTTTACCCCAAAAATGGGTCATTTTAACTTTTTCCAATTAATCAAGAATTACACTGAAACTGTTTTGTTAATTGATGAGAAAATTATATCACAAGAAGCCTCCTACCTAGCCCAACAAAGTTTAAGATGGGTTGTATCTCCAAAAAATTACGCAAATTGTTTAAAATTTATTTTTAAACAGAAACTCTGGGTTTATATAAAAAAAATCACATTTATTGACAATCAAGTAAAAAAAATTTTCTCTAATACTGGTTTTTTGCAGATTTAACCCTTCTTAAACTTTGTTGGGACTCTTGTGATATAGTTTTTGCATCAATTAACAAAGTAGTTTCAGTGTAATTCTTGATTAATTGAAATAAGCCAAAATGACCCATTTTTGGGGTAAATTTTTGGAGAATTTCGGAGAAAAAATAGCACCATTATAATTTTGATAAAATTCAAACCAACTTTTGCTCCTTCACTTTTTGTCTAATCTTAGCTCAAATTGATAAAAACGCGTTTGAAAACTCAAGTTTTGTTCGTTTTGTCCGGATAATTTAAATCAGCACTGTACTTCCCTCAATTAACGCGAAAGCGGAGATTTAATCCTTCTTAAAAATCGTTCCAAAGTTGTTGAACGTAGTTTACTTGCCATAATTGATTTGTTACAAGGAGCGAAATCTATCCTTTTGTACTTTATATGGCGTGTGGGGGGATGGTTTTCAGAAAAAAAATTCATTTTGTTTTATTACCTTTAACTTTTTAATGTTATTACTGCTTCATAAACCTTAAAAGGCAGTCAGAATATTCAGGGCTTCGCCCTGATACGAGCAGTCTTGTTTGATTTTGTTGCTAAATCCTCTGCGCGAAATTATAACTCAAAAACGTTTGTTCCTAATTTCATCTCGTTCACACGTTACTCTGAAAAATTAAGTTATATCAATTCAATTTGGAACGAATTTATTTACCACACACACTTCGCGTTAACAAAAAACTGGTTAAAATAGCTTCCCCAGAAGCCATCAGTTTTATTCCCTAAAAAGCTAAAATCGAACTACTGGTGTTCAAATTCGAATGGCACGGGGAGTTATTACCATCAGTTAGCTTGTCTCAATTCAGTTTGGAACTATTTTTAATCAAGTTCGACAATTTTAAAATGGCCAATTTAGTCAGGCTTTTGAGCTGCGTTTTCAAAAAATTTTGCGTTTGGAAAAAAAAGATCACCAGGAGCTATAAAAAGTCTTCGCCACGTTCATTACTCTTCCGAAGTATTTCAGAACTCAGAGTTGGTGATAACCAAACAAAACTGCATTTAAAACCTGAAAAGATATGCGACACAAAAATAATAGACTAATTACGAAACAGCTGTTCTATTTAAAAAAAACAGTATTTAGAAATTACATAAAATACCTTAGAAAAAAACGAAAACTGTTTAACTTGACCGAGTTGGTCTCTCAGTAACAGTTATCAATATTTGAGAAAAAAACAGTGTTAGGCACCCTTGATCGAAGCCTAAAATATCAATAAATCAGACTTGAAACCATAACCCTATATCAGCGATGAGTTTTTCCGAATCCACACTCAATTTGAAACAATCCTTTCCAGTTCTTCAGTCACCAATTGTTTCTTGGCCTCATTGCTTATTTTTTTTTTTTAAAATCAGAACTGATCACACTCGGCAAAAGTCCGTAATATCATAAAAAACTATTGTGCTTACGATAAGCTGAGCCTCAAAAACAAGTTTGTCTCCTAAAAGTTTTAAAAGTTGCAAGAAATCATTTCTTCAGATTTGATGGATTGCAAGTTACATAATGAAGTTTTAGAGCATATTGATTTTATTATCACTTCATTCGATATTTTTGTAGGATTTCCACCAAACTTATTAAAAATTGTGAAAAAAAATGGTCAGCCAAAAGCTAGTAACCTCCGAAAAATCGTAGCGAGACATTAGTTAGTAGAATAAGCTTGCTCCGCTTCGCTCGGATGCACTTACATCCAGCAAGTGAGAAATGCGTGCGGCGCGTGAATCAGTGTTTTCCTCTTAATCTACTGTTACGAACTAGCGCTTGTTACTTAATCCAACTTATTACCAATTGCCGCCTCACGAAACGAAATTTTCTAACGCTGGGATTTTTTTACGAATAAATAAATTTCATTGAAGTTCACAATAGTTTCATAACAAATTCTGTAAAACTTTGATTCTCCTGGTCCCAAAGTCAGGTATTTGATATAATGTAGGGAGAACTATTTAAAAGTTTTATGGTTGCTGCTCGGAAATCTTTCAAGCCAATACTTTCTGTCGTAGCAAAACTGCAATTTAATAATGTTTGATTTCTTGATTTGTGGATTTGATAAATCGCAAAATCAGAACCAGCTTCTGGTTAAAAAATTTGCTGAACGGATTCCCGAGTTAAACTCGAAGCAATAATAAAAGTGCTGATTTAATTTAACCGGGAAAAACAAACAACGTTTGAATTTGAAACGCGTTTTTCTCAAATTGGGTTAAGATAAGAAAAAAGTGATGAGAACAAAAGAAATTGGCTTAGATTTTGAGCAAAGTTAAAATGGTGCGTTTTCCCCCAAAAAATGTCAATCAAAAAGTTGTCCCAAAGATGGGTCATTTGGCTTTTTTCAATAAACACAAACTACGCTGAAACTACCATTGTTGAGAAATTTATGTCTGAGTCTGAATACACAGCCCATCAACGTTCAAGAAGTATCAAAGTTATAAAAATCTGTAAAGCAGAAACTTTGGATCAATTGAGCAATCTCCCCCCCCCCCGTAATGACCAATTGAGCTATCTCCCCCCAGCAAAAACAAATAAACTCTTCAAAAAGACGTCAGCAAACGGAAGTAGATGGATGTTTTGTTTATAGCACGCAATCATTTGACCGACTGAACTTTTTTTTTTATATGGGTATCGAGAAAATTTTGAAAAAAAAATTGAAATTTATGAAATTTTTTTTGCAAAACTTTGTTTAGGCGACCATAGCCTCATCGAAGAAAGCGATTTACCAGGGTTGGTGCTCTAGCCTTGTATCTGAATAGGAAAAACGGTTCTCCGCAGCACCTTAATATTGTTCGCAAAAACTTTTTGTCATGTTAAGAAAGGAAAAAAGTCGCTTTTTATGCCTGTTTTATTGATTCTTTTTTCAATCTAAATGAAACTTTTGAACTTTGATATTGTAAATTTTGGCTTTCCAGAGTCGTTGGAAAATATGTTTTATGATTTCATGTCATTCAAACTATTTTCAAGTGGTTATAAACATGTCTCAAGTACCTATTGAGCTATCTCCCCCCCCCCCCACGCGAGGATGGGGGGGGGGGAGATTGCTCAATTGATCCGAAACTTTTTTAAAAATATTTTTAGTTGGTCAATTTAACATCAAAAAATCGAATTTTCAGCTCAAAAACATAGTTTAAAAATTTCAAGCGTTTCGAACTTTGAAACTTCATTCTATAACGCGCAGGGCATCAAACCTGAAATGATTTGCTGCAACTTTTAGAAGTGTTCTAGCGAACTGAAAATGTCTTTGAAAATTTTCTCACACAGTTTAAAAAATTAAAAGAAAAGCAGAGTTTCTCAATCGCTTCTCAAGCTTTAATAAAAACAAATTATTAGATATAAAAATCTAAGGTTGCATAAATTATGACGTTGAAAAAAAAGAAGTTGATTATGAGAAAATATGTTTTTTCTTCATTCTTGGAGTTGAAACTGTAGGAGATTCTTTTAATAATTTGATCATTGACGACTCAAGTATTGCCAGTATCTATGGCATCTGGATCGCAAATCCATGGTTGATCTCGACACATCACCGTATTTTTGAACCACTTGAAAGTTAAAAAGTCCTCGGGATTTTCATACGGAATCTGAATGTCACCGTTGAGGTGATCAAAATTACCGAAAATGTAATTGAACCCTGGAAGATGACTAGTTCTAACAAATGGATGATTATCCCGTATCAATCTGCCAGTTCCAAAACCAATTTTAGTGATGATATTCAATCGGCATCTATTCAAGAAGAAAGCTCGAATGTAATTCAACTCTTTTCCTAAACAATAAACAAACTCGAGCAGTAATTAAGATAAAAATTGTCAATTTTTTTTCTGGCATAGCTAAGAACCTATGGAACATTTTAATTTTTGATTTTAACGGACGAATTTTTGTACTTTTTTCTCATGAACTTCTAAAAAACTACTGCCTATTCGGGTTATCCTTAAAGTTAAAGTACTATATAAACCATCTTGGCGATGTTTCTTATGTAACATTGTTTGTTGCATTTTTATGCTGGCGACTGACTGCAGCAGTTTTTCCAAGTATTTTGGGGTGTCTAAAAAAGTAGACTCTAAGACTACCTTCACTTCGCCGCTGGCTGTATGTTTTTGTCCGGCTCTAAAATTTCTTGGCTACGTTGTTGAAAACTTCTCTTTACCTCTGTTTTCCGTCCGCATACTTTAAAATACTGATTTATATAATTTACATCTATTTGCATGGTACATCCTAAGTTTTTGATTTTATTTTTATGTTCGGCCTTGAAGGCCAAAGTACTTAAAGGACGTTCACGCACCCGCGAAGGCTTAGGAGCTTAATCTAAAGAAGAAAACTCTTGTCTAAGATTCGAACCAATAGTTACTTGCGAAAGAATTTATTCGCCTTTTCTTATTCCTAATCAAGTTCTACGGAAACTAGCTTCGAATGGACGACAAGTCGATATACAAAATACTCGTAGGGCAAGATTTCCCTGGTGAGGTTTGGCGTAGTCAGCTCACGATCAGAAAACTACTCTGAACATCCTTCCTTTCTGTCACAAGCACAAAACTGAACCTCCAATAGAAGGGTCAAATCGACGGTTGAACTACAAATGCCAATAGTTGAAATGCAAAAACTCCTTCAACACTGCCCAGCAACACCACATATTTGTTAAATGTTTTTTGAGATATCTGCATTTCTACAGAAATTCAATAAACCTGAAGAGTTTTTGTTTTATTGTTCCGACTTTCGATACGAAAGTAACGGAATATTTGTAACGGAATTTTTGTAACAAATATTCCGTTACCTTCGTATCGAAAGTCGGAACAATAAAACAAAAACTCTTCAAGTTTATTGAATTTTCTGTGGAATTTAAATAAAAATGCAGATATCTCAAAAAACATCTAACAAATATCGATGTTTTACCCTGTTATAAGCATTTCGAAGTTATGCCTTGTTATGATTTGATTTATAATTCTTATTTCAAAATATTTGAGAAAAGCATAGAAAAGATCAAATCTTTCTGGTCTTTCTCGTGTGGGGGGATGATTTTCATTTTATTTTGTTAATTTTTTTTAGGTTGTTACTGTTGCATAAATCTTAAAAAGCAGTCGAAACAATCAGGGCTTTGCCTTGCTTTGATTTTCTTTTTGCTTTTCTCTCAAAATAATGTACGACAAATCGTTATCGGAACGATAGATAATTCATATCAAAACCTTTTCAGCTGTGATTCCAATAATATTTACATCTTTCAAAATGTCCTGGTGTTGAGAAAAACCGGTATGATAATTTTGAGTGTTGGTCAAACTCCGAGCGAGTAAAGTAATCGAGCAATATTTGTTTTCAGAGAACTGGTCATATAGGCTAAGAAAACTAGAATTAATTTAATTACGTAAAAATTAGTTGTCAGTGCTTCAAAAATTAGCAACGCTTCAAAAAATTTTCTATAACATTTTTAAAATTAAAGATCAGAAAAAGTAGAAAAAAAATTGTTTTGAAATTTTTTTTCCTGTTTTTTGTTTGTTATTCATTTTTGGAAAAAATTTTAAGGAAAAGTAACCATGAAAAGCTGTGTTTAAAATAGTAAAATTGCAATCTTCATTACATTTTGATCAAAAATATATTTGCTTGAGATTTAATCCATGTTAGAAAACGTTCCAAATTGAATGAAAAAAGCTTATTTGCCATAATTGGTTTGTTACTAGGAGCGAAATCTATCACTTTGTATTTTAAATGGCCAGTGGGGAGATGATTTTCATAGAAAAAGTTTCAAGTTATAGGACATTTTTTTTCATTTAACTTTGTTATGTTGTTTATGTTATTACTGCTCTACAAACGTTAAAAAGCAGTCGGAACATTCAGGACTTTGTCTTGATACGAGCAGTCTTGTTGTTCCGACGAAATATTTGTGCTCGAGGTGGGTTTTTTTCTTCGGACAAATTTCGACTTTTTAACTAGTCGCTCAAAAGGTATTGTTGTCCTGAGCCTAAATTTGAAACCTGTGTGTGACCATTTTTCCTAAATTTATGGGTGTTTGACCAATTTGGGACAATTAACACGCGATATACAGTGCTGATTTAAATTATCCGGACAAAACAAACAAACTTGAATTTTCAAACGCGTTTTTCTCCTATTGGGTTAAGATTAGACAAAAATGAAGAAAACAAAATTGCTGAGAATTTCATCAAATTTAATATGGTTCAATTTTTTCTTCGAAATTCTCAACCAACATTTTACCCCAAAAATGGGTCATTTTAACTTTTTCCAATTAATCAAGAATTACACTGAAACTGTTTTGTTAATTGATGAGAAAATTATATCACAAGAAGCCTCCTACATAGCCCAACAAAGTTTAAGATGGGTTGTATCTCCAAAAAATTACGCAAATTGTTTAAAATTTGTTTTTAAACAGAGACTCTGGGTTTTATATAAAAAAATCACATTTATTGACAATCAAGTAAAAAAAATTTTCTCTAATACTGGTTTTTTGCAGATTTAACCCTTCTTAAACTTTGTTGGGACTCTTGTGATATAGTTTTTGCATCAATTAACAAAGTAGTTTCAGTGTAATTCTTGATTAATTGAAAAAAGCCAAAATGACCCATTTTTGGGGTAAATTTTTGGAGAATTTTGGAGAAAAAATAGCACCATTATAATTTTGATAAAATTCAAACCAACTTTTGCTCCTTCACTTTTTGTCTAATCTTAACTCAAATTGATAAAAACGCGTTTGAAAACTCAAGTTTTGTTCGTTTTGTCCGGATAATTTTAGTCAGCACTGTACTTCCCTCAATTAACGCGAAAGCGGAGATTTAATCCTTCTTAAAAATCGTTCCAAAGTTGTTGAACGTAGTTTACTTGCCATAATTGATTTGTTACAAGGAGCGGAATCTATCCTTTTGTACTTTATATGGCGTGTGGGGGGATGGTTTTCAGAAAAAAAATTCATTTTGTTTTATTACCTTTAACTTTTTAATGTTATTACTGCTTCATAAACCTTAAAAGGCAGTCAGAATATTCAGGGCTTCGCCCTGATACGAGCAGTCTTGTTTGATTTTGTTGCTGAATCCTCTGCGCGAAATTATAACTCAAAAACGTTTGTTCCTAATTTCATCTCGTTCACACGTTACTCTGA
The DNA here is from genome assembly GCF_963678635.1 of Symsagittifera roscoffensis. Classification (NCBI taxonomy): domain Eukaryota; kingdom Metazoa; phylum Xenacoelomorpha; order Acoela; family Convolutidae; genus Symsagittifera; species Symsagittifera roscoffensis. The sequence continues at coordinate 56,815,470 of NC_087064.1, forward strand.
AAAATTAAGTTATATCAATTCAATTTGGAACGAATTTATTTACCACACACACTTCGCGTTAACAAAAAACTGGTTAAAATAGCTTCCCCAGAAGCCATCAGTTTTATTCCCTAAAAAGCTAAAATCGAACTACTGGTGTTCAAATTCGAATGGCACGGGGAGTTATTACCATCAGTTAGCTTGTCTCAATTCAGTTTGGAACTATTTTTAATCAAGTTCGACAATTTTAAAATGGCCAATTTAGTCAGGCTTTTGAGCTGCGTTTTCAAAAAATTTTGCGTTTGAAAAAAAAAGATCAACAGGAGCTATAAAAAGTCTTCACCACGTTCATTACTCTTCCGAAGTATTTCAGAACTCAGAGTTGGTGATAACCAAACAAAACTGCATTTAAAACCTGAAAAGATATGCGACACAAAAATAATAGACTAATTACGAAACAGCTGTTCTATTTAAAAAAAACAGTATTTAGAAATTACATAAAATACCTTAGAAAAAAACGAAAACTGTTTAACTTGACCGAGTTGATCTCTCAGTAACAGTTATCAATATTTGAGAAAAAAACAGTGTTAGGCACCCATGATCGAAGCCTTAAATATCAATAAATCAGACCTGAAACCATAACCCTATATCAGCGATGAGTTTTTCCGAATCCACACTCAATTTGAAACAATCCTTTCCAGTTCTTCAGTCACCAATTGTTTCTTGGCCTCATTGCTTATTTTTTTTTTTTAAATCAGAACTGATCACACTCGTCAAAAGTCCGTAATATCATAAAAAACTATTGTTCTTACGATAAGCTGAGCCTCAAAAACAAGTTTGTCTCCTAAAAGTTTTAAAAGTTGCAAGAAATCATTTCTTCAGATTTGATGGATTGCAAGTTACATAATGAAGTTTTAGAGCATATTGATTTTATTATCACTTCATTCGATATTTTTGTAGGATTTCCACCAAACTTATTGAAAATTGTGAAAAAAAATGGTCAGCCAAAAGCTAGTAACCTTCGAAAAATCGTAGCGAGACATTAGTTAGTAGAATAAGCTTGCTCCGCTTCGCTCGGATGCACTTACATCCAGCAAGTGAGAAATGCGTGCGGCGCGTGAATCAGTGTTTTCCTCTTAATCTACTGTTACGAACTAGCGCTTGTTACTTAATCCAACTTGTTACCAATTGCCGCCTCACGAAACGAAATTTTCTAACGCTGGGATTTTTTTACGAATAAATAAATTTCATTGAAGTTCACAATAGTTTCATAACAAATTCTGTAAAACTTTTATTCTCCTGGTCCCAAAGTCAGGTATTTGATATAATGTAGGGAGAACTATTTAAAAGTTTTATGGTTGCTGCTCGGAAATCTTTCAAGCCAATACTTTCTGTCGTAACAAAACTGCAATTTAATAATGTTTGATTTCTTGATTTGTGGATTTGATAAATCGCAAAATCAGAACCAGCTTCTGGTTAAAAAATTTGCTGAACGGATTCCCGAGTTAAACTCGAAGCAATAATAAAAGTGCTGATTTAATTTAACCGGGAAAAACAAACAACGTTTGAATTTGAAACGCGTTTTTCTCAAATTGGGTTAAGATAAGAAAAAAGTGATGAGAACAAAAGAAATTGGCTTAGATTTTGAGCAAAGTTAAAATGGTGCGTTTTCCCCCAAAAAATGTCAATCAAAAAGTTGTCCCAAAGATGGGTCATTTGGTTTTTTTCAATAAACAATAAACACAAACTACGCTGAAACTACCATTGTTGAGAAATTTATGTCTGAGTCTGAATACACAGCCCATCAACGTTCAAGAAGTATCAAAGTTATAAGAATCTGTAAAGCAGAAACTTTGGATCAATTGAGCAATCTCTCCCCCCCCCCCCCGTAATGACCAATTGAGCTATCTCCCCCCAGCAAAAACAAATAAACTCTTCAAAAAGACGTCAGCAAACGGAAGTAGATGGATGTTTTTTTTATAGCACGCAATCATTTGACCGACTGAAGTTTTTTTTATATGAGTATCGAGAAAATTTTGAAAAAAAAAATCGAAATTATGAAATTTTTTTTGCAAAACTTTGCTTAGGCGACCATAGCCTCATCGAAGAAAGCGATTTACCAGGGTTGGTGCTCTAGCCTTGTATCTGAATAGGAAAAACGGTTCTCCGCAGCACCTTAATATTGTTCGCAAAAACTTTTTGTCATGTTAAGAAAGGAAAAAAGTCGCTTTTTATGCCTGTTGATTCTTTTTTCAATCTAAATGAAACTTTTGAACTTTGATATTGTAAATTTTGGCTTTCCACAGTCGTTGGAAAATATGTTTTATGATTTCATGTCATTCAACTATTTTCAAGTGGTTATAAACATGTCTCAAGTACCTATTGAGCTATCTCCCCCCCCCCCCCCCCCCCACGCGAGGATGGGGGGGAGATTGCTCAATTGATCCGAAACTTTTTTAAAAATTTTTAGTTGGTCAATTTAACATCAAAAAATCGAATTTTCAGCTCAAAAACATAGTTCAAAAATTTCAAGCACTTCGAACTTTGAAACTTCATTCTATAACGCGCAGGGCATCAAACCTGAAATGATTTGCTGCAACTTTTAGAAGTGTTCTAGCGAACTGAAAATGTCTTTGAAAATTTTCTCACACAGTTTAAAAAAACAAAAGACAAGCAGAGTTTCTCAATCGCTTCTCAAGCTTTAATAAAAACAAATTATTAGATATAAAAATCTAAGGTTGCATAAATTATGACGTTGAAAAAAAAGAAGTTGATTGTGAGAAAATTGTTCCACAATTTTAGCGTAAATCAGCATTGCGAATATTTTTTCTTCATTCTTGGAGTTGAAACTGTAGGAGATTCTTTTAGTAATTTGATCATTGACGACTCAAGTATTGCCAGTATCTATGGCATCTGGATCGCAAATCCATGGTTGATCTCGACACATCACCGTATTTTTGAACCACTTGAAAGTTAAAAAGTCCTCGGGATTTTCATACGGAATCTGAATGTCACCGTTGAGGTGATCAAAATTACCGAAAATGTAATTGAACCCTGGAAGATGACTAGTTCTAACATATGGATGACTATCCCGTATCAATCTGCCAGTTCCAAAACCGATTTTAGTGATGATATTCAATCGGCATCTATTCAAGAAGAAAGCTCGAATGTAATTCAACTCTTTTCCTAAACAATAAACAAACTCGAGCAGTAATTAAGATAAAAATTGTCAATTTTTTTTCTGGCATAGTTAAGAACCTATGGAACATTTTAATTTTTGATTTTAACGGACGAATTTTTTTACTTTTTTCTCATGAACTTCTAAAAAATTACTGCCTATTCGGGTTATCCTTAAAGTTAAAGTACTATATAAACCATCTTGGCGATGTTTCTTATGTAACATTGTTTGTTGCATTTTTATGCTGGCGACTGACTGCAGCAGTTTTTCCAAGTATTTTGGGGTGTCTAAAAAACTAGACTCTAAGACTTCCTTCACTTCGCCGCTGGCTGTATGTTTTTGTCCGGCTCTAAAATTTCTTGGCTACGTTGTTGAAAACTTCTCTTTACCTCTGTTTTCCGTCCGCATACTTTAAAATACTGATTTATATAATTTACATCTATTTGCATGGTACATCCTAAGTTTTTGATTTTATTTTTATGTTCGGCCTTGAAGGCCAAAGTACTCGAAGGACGTTCACGGCACCCGCGAAGGCTTATGAGCTTAATCTAAAGAAAAAAACTCTTGTCTAAGATTCGAACCAATAATTACTTGCGAAAGAACTTATTCGCCTTTTCTTATTCCTAATCAAGTTCTACGGAAACTAGCTTCGAATGGACGACAAGTCGATATACAAAATACTCGTAGGGCAAGATTTCCCTGGTGCGGTTTGGCGTAGTCAGCTCACGATCAGAAAACTACTCTGAACATCCTTCCTTTCTGACACAAGCACAAAACTGAACCTCCAATAGAAGGGTCAAATCGACGGTTGAACTACAAATGCCAATAGTTGAAACGCAAAAACTCCTTCAACACTGCCCAGCAACACCACATATACCAACAGCTTCACTCGTGGAAGAAAAAATTATCTGAAACAAATCCTCACAAGACAGGTTGCGTTATACAATTAAGGAGAAAGGATAAATTTTGAGAACGGAAAATCGAGAAAGAAATCAAGGGCGTATCAGCCGGCCAACTCTTATGGAACTTACCCGCATCCAAGTTTAGGCGTAAATAATCGATTATAACGGATTATTATGACAAATTTTTTGACAATTATAATTGATTATAATTACCAAAAAATGGTTTTTAAAAGATTTATAATTGATTATAATCGTGAGATTTTCCGAGAGATTATAATCTCTTATAATTGATTAAAATTGCTTATAGTTCTTACAAAAAACCCTTAGAATCAATTATAATTGATTATAATCAATTATAACCTCTTATTTTGCCAAAATTTTGTCAATTCAAAACTATATTCGAATTATATCTCATGGGTCATTATTTTTGTGTCAATAAGAAAATCTCTAAAAGAGAGATATCTTGAACACTTTGGTTCATCTGAACACAAAGTTTTACCTCGAAACAAAAGTTTCATAGAGATCCTAGCATATTAGTGGAAAGATTCCCGCGGTAGAAGAAAAATAAATCATCCGAATCAATCAAGAAACTAAATCAATTTGCTGATGTTTTGGTGGTTAAAAAGTTTAAAATATGCATCACAAAACAACTCTAACGGGGAAGAAAAGAAAAAACTTATAAATTCGAATTGATTTGAAAACTTTAAAAACATTTTTCTCATTTTTCATAGGAACCAACGTCTACAAAAAGCATAAAATATGAGGAATTTAGATGCAACTTTGACGACAAAATGGACAGACAAAAGGGATTATAATCAATTCTAATCGATTATAATGGATTTTTGTGCAAAACTAATGAATTAGATATTTGAATAAAAATAATGAATTATAATCGCATCATAATTGATTATAATTGCATCGAAAAATGGATGACTAAATAATTGATTATAATAGATTATAATGGATTATAATTAATAATAACTTGATCTTAAATAGAGAAATTATAATCGATTATTAGTTGACTAAAATTGATTGTTTCTCAATTTTAGTAAGACTGGTACTAAAATCGTAATATAATCGATTATTAACGCTTGAAACTGGATGCGGGTATGTTCAAGAAAAGCAACACAAAAAACAGTTTCGGCATTGAAGAAAAAAGGCAGATCTACGAAGCATTACGAACAAAGACCTATGTTAAATGTTGGAAAACTTATTTTCACGTAAAAAAAGCATATTCTTTAAACGGTATAATTTTAGCTTACATATTCTCCGAATGATATAAATTTAGAATGAAGAAGAAAAGCGACTCATTGGAACAAGTTCATACAAAACTAGTTAGCTTCAAAAACAGACTGTGGAAATCGAGAAGAAGAAGGTGTCCGGTACAAGCTTGCAGCAGTCGTGCTAAACGAGAAGATTTCAGAAACAAAATTGCAAACAAAAAACGCCAGGAGATGCTTATAAATGTTCGATGAGAAGAGATAAATGGACCGATAAAACATGATAATCAGGGACACGCAATTTGTCAGGAAATTCATTCAAGGTTAATTAAAAACGAAGTACATAATCTGTTCTAAATACGGATAAAGGGAAAGTTTTTAAAGCGTCTGCCGTAGATGGGACATCAACTACCTTAACGAGCAAGGTGATAGAATGAAAAAACTACAAATGGAACAGCAAGAAGACAGCGTACACCCGGTGGTATTCGCTAATTTCATGTCTGTAAATAGATGGAAAACAAACCAGGAATAAAAATCTCAGTAAGGACAATTCAAGAAAATTTTGATACCAAAAAGTCAGTGGATGATAAAGAAGAAGATGTAAATCATCATTTAAAAAAACGACAGGGAATCAGTCATTGCGATAGACGATTCTGGCAGCCCGAAACCTTAACTAAAAGAGTATTTGTCAGCACAAGAAGCTACTGCAAATACGACATCTGGAAGCAAAATCCAAAAAAGAAGTGGCAATCAACTTGACTCGTAGCAACGGAGTATATGTCGAGCCATGAGGCAGAATTTCATACCATTCGTATCAGGGGGATGGGACTGTTCATTCAGCACTATTCTTTATAGTGGATGGGCACAGAGTCAGTATCCCGGGTTGACCTCCATACACCAAAAATCGTTATCATACAATTCCATACATCAAGTGTATGGAAAAATGCTTGTCATACAATTGTCATACAATTTCTAAAAATGGTTGAAAACTGGTATAAACTTATTTCTGTGGATGTTTGATTCTTACAAAACAGTCTGGTGATAAAAACTGAGGTTCTCATTTTTTTGAAAAAAATGCTTTTCATACAATTCCCATATATTCCCAAGTTATTTTGAAAATTTGGCCCAAAAAATTTTTTTGTTTTTTTTTTCAACCGCAAATCGAATTTCGTACGCAAACAAACATTTTTCGAAATTTTTTTTTTGCATGCAAAATTTAATATTTTGTGTGCATAACGTAGTCCTGGATACGATAAAATTGGCTTTTATTTTCTTTTCACTTAAATTTTTTTTTCAAAAACGCTGAAAATTCCTATTTCTTTTGTATGGGGTGTTAATGTAAGCTTTGATCAATGTCTGATAAATTGAAAATTCAAAAATTTAAAATAATCATCATTAAAAAATTTTGCCAAAAAATAAAAGTTCGTTACTTTTGTTATATCAATTGTGAAAAACATCTAAATTCAGGTAGTTTGCTATGCATTGTATATGCAAGACCGTCCAACCTTTGGTGTTTTGAGTAACCACGGTTTTTTTCACTTGTGTTCGGTTGCGAACACAACCAAAAACTTTTCAGAAACTAAAGTTTGAAAGAAAAAATCAAAATTTTTGGTTTATGGAAAAACACCTATCATACAATATTCATTTATGGAAAAATCTTTATCATAGAGATTTCATACAATGTTCTGTACGTATGGCATTGTATGGAATTGTATGACAAGAAGTTTTTCATAAATGGAAATTGTATGATTAGAAGTTTTGGTCAACCCGGGATAGTAGGGCGAAATTTAAATACAAAAAAGGTATAAAGCTACAACAGGAAAATGTAATAGTTCTGAAAATCAGTGCAATCAACGAGTCGGATTCGACAACTGCAAGCTTGCTTAGAAGAAATTATTCGGTATTATTTACACCATTCAGTAGATTCGAAAACCAAGTGTTATTAGCAGAATTGTTAAAGTAAATTACAAAGCCATGCAACAAAACGGGCGCAGCGTGCCCAATTTTCTACAAAAAATTGTACAACAAAAGGTAATTAAGCTCATCAAACCAGATCATGATAAAAAACTGGACAAATGTAGTGAGAAAAACTTCATCAGTCCAATGATGAAATATCAATCGACCAAACTGGCACTAGATTCATAATAAATTAGCAAATAAGTACACAAAAACAAGTATAAGATGCGAAACATTGAGCTTTTATTTGACCACGTCGCCTTAACAATTAGGTTAGAGAGAAACAGGGTAGTTTTTTCTCATCACTGAGTTTACGCTACACATACGCACAATTTCTGTTGGATATGGTTATCAGCGAACAATGCAACTTCAGCCTGCATGGTGTGAAAACGAGGTGGATGTACCAGTTGCAAATGAAATTCAATGACTTGACGGAAACACCAGCCCAGTTCCACAAGCAATTGAACTCAGATATACAAACTGCAAAAATACGTTCTTTGCTTTCTTAGACTAAATCTTAGAGGTGACGAAAGTAAAGAAAACCGAAAAGTTATTGGCGATAATGTTTATGTAAGAGAAACAAAATCAAAAAGGGCCAATTCATTGAATAAATCTAAGTTTGCATATATAAAAAAGAATAGCCAGAATTCAATGTTGATGCAGATGGACGAGACCGTCAATGAAAAAAAAACAGCGGCAATCAAAAGCCTACAATCCCCAAAAAGTACAAACTAATTTGAAAAATTTATGGGGTAGAATTACCAAGCTATATCTAAACGGCGAAAAAGTACCACTCAGATCATTGTTACCAAGTATTTCATGGAGCACAAAGGACCATCAAGGAATATTCAAACCTGGCTGGTGAAACCTGGCTGGTGAAAGTGAGCGGGATGACTGTTAAGTCATCGACGACAAAGTGGCATTACTCACTTATCTGAAAAAAAAATACTGCCGGATAGTATCAACTTAGCTCATCCAAAACCGACGCCATGTTGGGCATAGCAAATGATATCGAGTTTCCCCAGACCCAACGATTTTTTGTAGCAATGAAAAAAAAATAATTGAAAAGAGCATAAAAGTAATAGCGAGCAAGATAAAAACCTAAACACTAATAAAAGAAAAAACCATCACTTTGAGTAAGATAAGGTAGAGTACCCAAAGATGTGGACAATTAGATTTTGCGGGCCCAAAGCCAAACGAGTTGGATAAAAACGCATATATTTCGGTAGCGGTGGATACATTTTCCGAGTACCCAAAAATCTCTGGCAGTAACAAATACAACAGCCGAAACGGCAACCAAATATATGGAAAGCTATATAATGAATAACGAGTAAAAAATTATTGAAGAGATTTAAGAAACTTCTTCAACAATGAATATACAGATTTTTCAACATAATTTTTAGCGCGATTCCACTCAAAAAACTTCAAAGTTTCTCATGGCCTGAAAAATTTTGAGGCGGTTAAACTCTTTTAATAGCTTGAATCATTACGCACAAGTTTGCTTCGTCAAGCAGGATATTGTTTATTAAGACTTTGGAAGACTTCTTGTTTTTTTATACAAAAACTTATAAGGATGACTCTTCAGTGGTTTTAAGCAAGCTTATCCTCCGGAGCAAAACAAAAAAAATAGAAACATTTAAGGTCGCTTACAAAGATCGATTCAAACTAGTCCAAATTTTCTGTGGACGCAATAAAACATAAGCAATTGAACAACAAATCTTAGACTTGGTTCATCTTTTATGAAATGAAACTTTGAATGATTTCAAGCGGTTTCATAGAAAAATTTGAATGAAAAAACGTAATTTTCAAAAAAAGAAGGTTGGTGTTTTTCTAGTTATTTGGTTTCAGACCGAAATGAATATGTGCACGCAAGAGTTTGGAGAAAATTGTACAGGTGCTTTTTAGCCTCGAAGTAGATTTGATTTCTTCTGACTTTTTTCAACAATCCTAAAATATATAAGGGCTTTACAAGGTTTGAAAGATCTGGGCCGTTTGAAACGTTATTTCTAAAGAATTTTTTCAAAAGTTGCGTTTGGCAAATTATCACATTGCTTTCAGATAACATTACGTCCAAAGCGCATCTAGCGCATTTAGTTTTTCATTTATTACATAAGATTTGTGCTTTTCTTGGGTTTACATCAGTTGTCGTGCAATGTCATAACCTTTCTCAATTTTTTTCGTTATCCAGATTTCATTTAACAGCCGTTGATCTCCTACATACAGAGCTGATTTAAATTAACCGGACAAAACGCGTTAAACTTAAAATTTAAAACGCATTCTTCTCAAATTATGTCGAGTTTAGGTGAAAACTTATGAAGACAAAACTTACTTAGAATTTTAGCAAAATTAATATGATGTATATTTGTTTTGCGAAATTCGGGTCCGAAACTTTACCCCAAAAATGGGTCATTTTGGCTTTTCTTAGTTTATCAAAAATTACGCCAAAAATACACAGTCGATCACAGACATAATTCTATCAAAGTGAGCCCTTTATGTAGCCCAACAAACTTTAAAAAGGGTGTTTTCTCCAAAAAAACATGCATATTGTTTAAAAATTGTTTTTAAATAAAAAGTTGGTATTTTATATAGTAAAAATGACCTTTTTTGTTTATCAAACAAAAATAAATTAACTTAAACAATATTTTGGAGATTATACCCTTCTTAAAGTTTGTTGGGCTACGTAAGGGGCTCACTATGATATATTTATGTCTGTGAACGACTGGGTGTTTTCGGCGTAATTTTTGATTAACTAAGAAAAGTCAAAATGACCCATTTTTGGGGTAAAATTTCGGACCCGAAATTCGCAAAACAATTTAAATCATATTAATTCTCCTGAAATTTTAAGCAAGGTTTGTCTTCATAAATTTTCACCTAAACTCAACCCAGTTTGAGAAAACTGCGTTTTAAATTTCAAGTTTAACGCGTTTTGTCCGCTTAATTTAAATCAGCACTGTACTTTGGATTTTTTTTTTTCGCGGTGACTTTTTTTCTGGTTGTCTCTCTGTCTATGAATAACTCAGTGATATGGTCATATTTGCCTTTTTATCTTTCACCTTGTTGTCCTTCTTTTTCTCCTTTTTGACTTTTAGAGCCGTTATTTTTTATTTTTTTTGTCGGATTTTCTCGTTTCATGATCATTATCGAAATCTGAGTGTAGTTTTGATTCTTAGCACAAAAAGTGTTTATAGCGCTAAAGCAGTCTATATATCGTAGCAATGAATTTGGAGTTCCGACTGTCTTGTAATTTCTATGAAATAAGCTTCGCTTTGTAACAACTGATAGGTTTTTCGAGAAAAAAAAATAAACAGTTTGAGATTTTTTAAAAATCAAATTGTATGAAGTAGGAAGTGACAGATTTCGCACCTATCAAAAGTAATTATGGCAAATAACGCGCTTCAACTAATTTGGAACGATTTTAAAAACGGATTAAATTTTCGCTTACGTGTTAAAAGTGCGAAATATATCGCGCGTTAATTGTCCTAAAAAATATCTTTAAAACCCCATAACCTTACGAAAAATGACCGCAGGTCATATATCTAAATTAATTGGAGCTCAAGGCAACAATACTTTTCAGATGATAGAAAATCTTCTGTCAAAAATGGCTAGTTAAAACGCCAAAATTTGTCTGAAGAAAAAAACCACACCGAGGACAAATATTCCGCCACTCTCTTCCAAAGTCAGAACAATAACGCGTTTAAAGTGCTTTTTAACTTTTGCTCGATTTATCTAGTTAAATGCCGGAAATCTTACAAAGTGGACTATTTTTACATAGGACTGTTAAGGCCTACTGATCGCTCCTCTGTGGTTCACTGGAACCACAAAAAAAAATGAATAATTTGTGTCCTTTGAAGCTTTAATCATGTTTGGCGTGGGGCAACGGGACGTAACGAAGTTTGTCATTATGAAACCGAACAGTACATCGCTGAGTTATATTAAACTCACCATCACTAGAATAGTCCGTTAGTTTTGAGATATAATCGGGAAGCGACATCAGCATGCGGGCAAATCCGTGGTCCTGAAACTTGTCACACTGTCCCCCGCAGCATCCCTCACGCCCATAGAAAAAATTATGTCGTCTGTGGATTGGTTCAAACATTTGTTCACACCCCATTTCGATATTCCTTCGCAGAGACATTTCCATCTGTAGCTCCGTCAAGCTCAACTCATAGCCCCATAGGTTAAATCTTAAACATGAGTGAATAACTACCGATTAAATTCGGATCGAATCCCTTAGGGAGGTAAGGGGGGTGTTGGTTTAGTGTGTGTGTGTGTGTGTGTGTGTGTGTGTGTGTGTGGGGGGGGGGGTCCGATCCTTCACCACTAAATTCTCTACTGGTTTACTTAAAAACTAGTAACGATAACGATTATACTTTAAATTTTCCTTTTTTGCTACCTCTTTTTTAAAACTTGTTTACCTGTGTTCGTGTTCATACGCAATAAAATCTACCTCCCTTTCAACTTCGTATCCGCGCAAACAGTAGTTCCGAGCGGGTTGTTCTGATACGTGTCTGCTTTCGCTTCGCTGCAGCCACCGGTTCTGAATCAGATAGTTCGTCCGGTCATCTCCCTCGAGACTTGGAGGCCAAAACGAAGGCCTGGTTGGTATCAAAAATGTCTGCGACGTCCAGTTCATATTTGGAACTGGCGAATTTACAACTATGTCATCAATTCCAAATATATATTGTAGCGAGTAACAAATACAAGTAATAAAAGCGATGATGGATTTCATCTTGAGAAAAATATGAACAACTTTGGTATTCAGTTCGCTGCTGATATTATTTGATGAGTTTAGTTTGGTGGTTAGTTTGCATTAAGCTTGGGTTTATATGTTAGTGGGGTTCAATTTCTACTTTATTCAGACGTTTTAATGTTTGATTGACGATTTGAAATATTTTCCATCAAACATCCTTTAATGTCCTTCCGTTAACATATATACTCCTTATTTCGAAGACAAGAAAAACATTGCAATTGTAAAACATTGTAAAAGATACGCATTGAATGTCTGATGTGAAATTTCGAAACAAAATTTTGAGATAAAGGAATCTTTAATTTTCCGTCAGATCAGTAGCGGTTTCAGGGATCCTTGCTTCAGAATGTCATACTCCCACTACCCAAACGGTCTTTCCACTTGAGAGTATTTAAAAAAGTCTTTTTTGATTTTTCATATAGGTTTTTAGCCTACGGCGGACACGTTTTTGCGAATGATGTATCTTTGAAGATTTTGCAAGAAGTTTGAGGGGTGGCTCTCGACCGATCATCTCGAAAATTCCCTCAAAAATTTATTTCAATCTCCGCTCCAGATTTAGAAAAAAGTCGCTTGAAAAGTAATTTTTATTCCGAGTAGTTCAAAAATGGCGCTGAGTAATTCTACTTTTTACTTATAAAATTTTCGCGATAAACTTGATACCACATTTGAAGAAAACTTCTCGCTAAATTTGATGCCACATTTTTAGGATTTTATAATGTTAGCGATAAATTTTTGAGTCCTAATTCACATTTTGCAAGCTTCAACGCCCCATTGGAACCAGATATAAACTATATTTATTATTGGTTATAAATTGGATATTTTATCTCTATAAAATATTTAATATTAACCAATCACGATCCATCTAATTAACAACCCACTTGTTTGTAAGTGATGAATTTACTTGTAATTTCAGCACCAGAGAGATTTGAATTTAACTTAGAAATTAGTTACCTCTCCAAGAGAACTTTAGCAATCGCAATAAGCCAGTATACTCTAGATCTATTGAGCCTAGCAGAGACTAGTTAAAGACCCTGAGACTAGTAGATATAAGAGTAAGAGTAGGATCGGTATTAGACTAAGAAGTTGCACAATCTATCCGGCCGAAAATAAGATAGCGTGACGAGCAGACGGTGTACCCTATCCGAAATTACTCTATGAGTTACACCTCGAACATAACTCATCTGGTGTGACCATAAGTCTCGATCAAGACCTTAAAACACAAATTAGCTTAGAACTAACAGATAGATTAGAATTAGACAAAAACATTATCAAAAATGTTACATGATAATAATCTAATTGAAATGTTTACACGACTCAATAGACCACAACCGCTATTCCGTACAATACTAAAACTACCAGGCATTGGAAGAAGGCCTCGGACAAGAAACGATCTACGACTACGAAGAAACTTACCATTAAGTTTCATGGTCGTACGGCAAAAGCCAGACCAAATTTTTTATATTTCGAATTTTACTAGCAAAGAATTTAAATTTTCGTTTGCAAACATAGAAACCTTGAAGAAAAATCTTCAATGATTATTACAGGCGCTAAATTCTATTTACTTTTGTACAATAACGATTTAAAAAAACACCTCAAACTGTTTCCTCTAAATCTGCAGTAAAATTTACAAAGATATCTGAAAAATATATTTATTGAAAGAAAAAATAAAAACAAGTTGACATGGTCATTAATTGTTAGTATATATAAATCATCCTGGCATCCCCAGCTTCATCGCCTAAACATAACAGCAATCATTTAAACCACTAATATCATCTAACACTAAATTTTTTATTCAGATAAATTAAAATTATCTTTAAAGGCTTATCCAAATGCTTAACTTTCTTTCATTTCAACTTGTTCAATCTTAAACTAGATCATCAAGGCTTTCCTTGGATCTCCATTAAATAATTAAGTGAAATCCATTTTATAACATAAAAAATTATATCCTGATCATCAAGGCCTATCCTTGGATCAAACAGAACAATTTTGTTCTCCCCCACCCAATAATAAAGTGTCTAACGACCTCAAACGTCGATTCACTACCCAACCATTTCAAAGACCCAGGACTAATAGAAACTTTTCAATCACACTTACCATTCAAATTAAGCTAAACAGTGAAGAACTTCCCTTATTCATCCTTCACTTAATCCCCTCTCTTACCTGACCCAGGCTAAATCTTAAGTCTTAGTAAGTATTAAAAAAGTATCGAACGAACTACCTGTGTTCTAATTATACCTGAACCTTGTGGATCAATTTACTATTCTCCAACCCTTGAACACAATCACTACCCCTAAGTAAGATTAAGTAAGTTAACACCTTAACTTAGAATAGCCACGAGAAAGTAACAATCATTCTTCGGAATCGATATATAATTTTCTCTCCAACCCTACATAAAAGACCCAAGTTAGGCTAACCAAAAAATTGTAAGGACTAACAGTCTAGGATTTCAAATTCACTAATTACAACCTTGCATTCTTCATCCTAAACCTTATGTCACTGAACAATTTAGGAAACAAACAAACAATCGTACTACACAATTGCGAAATAAAAAACGAAACATACGATCCTGTAATTACACCGCAAAAACAAACACTCGGATATATTCGCACAAAACGTCAAACATTAAAAGGAAAAATTTTAAGTAAGCAAAGACAAATTACACGAAAAAGATTTTCAAAGCGTAGAAACGCAGTCTCTGAATCAAAAGTCAGCAATTTAGATGCACTTTACAAACTAAAAGAAACGGTAAATAAAAACTACCCAGTTCACGACCAATTGTTTTTTTCCGGTTCAGAAGCCACATCACATTCATCGAAACAAGAAAAAAGAAGAATAAAAAAGATATACAAAAATAAACCAGTACGTCTATACAATTGGAATCAACCAATCAGACACATTGAACATTACGCACTGACAGTTATAAAACGAAAAGTGATGAAAGTCCCGACGAAAATTCTGTTTCCCCTTTTATTATAAACTCACTCGCTGAAGATAGAGGACAAAGACAATTTTGTACTAATTTAATTGCAAATGTATTTGAACAAGGAATTAGCCCATGTAAAGCAGAATTCCCAGAAGTAAAAATCAAAAGACAAATTATCGATGTTTATTTAAAAGGAATATGTAACCTAACACAGCCATATGGAATCTACACCATAGAATTCAGCACAGAAGGTAGATATCAAAGCAAACATGTTATTCAAACAGACGATGTCGACATAGAATTTCAAAAGTATTCACAGAATACATTAAAAATATACAACACCAAAATTCACAAAGAGCAAACTCGATATTCACCAACGATGTGTTTTCACTATTATATAGTTATGTATCTATACTAGAAAGTATATGAACTGAAAGCACATCACCGGTTCAAACATCAAGACACACAAATGTCAGAAATGAAATTGCCGCATTCTCAGCATTTTTTAAACACAATTCGTGAAAATTTTTCAAACAACGAAATTTCACCAAATGCCAAACATGATTTACAAAAAATCTTAGCATGGTTCATAATTGATTATTTTGCACATAAAATTGATTTAATTGCACAAGCAAGAAAAATTATCAGACCTCAAGTACCAATGACGACACTGTCATTGCAAAACAATCAGACTGTATTTGGGACCCTGAATGGTCTCATCCATAATTTCTGTATATACCAATAGACATCTCAAGTCAAGCAATCAGTACAATCTCTATTCACAAAGACTATGTAAAGATTTTTCCTCTTACAATAGATGCAACACCTTTAAACTATAATTCATTTTTACCTGATAGAAGACAAAATAATAGTTTAATTTCCACCCTTGTACAACAAGAAAACTTAAATGGAACTAGAAATCTTACACAACAAGATTTTCAAACATCATCACTTTTTATAAATGAAGAAATAGTTGAAACAATTGTAACAACTACACAGCAAAGTATTTCACCAATACATCCAAACCATACAACGCCAAAACCAAAGACCTCAATATTACCTCAAACAACATTGCAATCTACGGTTAAACCCTCGGTTGCTCCCAAATATTCATATATGGATTACCAAACATTTAGACCAATGACGAAACCACCACAAAAACAAAGAATATTCACCGCAAGTAATTTTTCAGAACACAATTATAACTACGTAAATAGATCACAAACATCTAAACCTCCTCGTACAAACCCGCATAATCGTTCAATTTCATAACGACAAAATTTCCAACAACAAACATCAAAATTCGTAAACTTTAATGATAACCCACGAAATCCAACAGACCCAAGTGAAAACTATCCATTTTTTCAACAGAATAAAAATATTTAGCAGCCATACCAAAACAAACAAAAAACACCTTACTATACACCTAATTATCTTTCATCAGATGATGACAATTTTCAAGACCAAAACCATCAAAAAAGTTTTCGAAACCAAAGACTCCACTCTTATAACGTAAATCAACCAGATATTTTTGAACCATATACACGAGAACAACATACGCGACAACCTAGATCCAATCACGCACCTCAAATTAATACTTTTTACTCACAAAACCCAGCAAATACAGATTATTATCATTCAACGCAAATGCAAAATGAATACCACTACCATATTATTTGCAACAACATGAAATAACAAAAAATCAACTGACAAATTTTTCACAAATGCCAAATGCCGAACAATCACTACAAATGACTATGAATCCATACCTCATGGGTGGATCATCAAAAACATCAAATAAACCACTAATGGTATTCACAGGCACAGACCCTGAAAATTCTGTAGAAGACTATCTAAACGCAGTCACAGCAAATTTAGTTTTAAATATCGGACCTGAACCAATTAATACACCACTCCATTAAAATTGGATACATAGACGCACAGAGTTAATCCAAAGAACCATTGATGGCGCAGCTCAGAAATGGTTTCCAGTTTTACCAATAGACATAAAAACAGATTGGAAAAGATTTACACAAGAATTTTCAAAAGTGTTTGACTCTGAAAGAAATAAACAACACCAAAGAGTTTAATGCAATGAAATTCGCAGACTACCAAACGAAACAATTAAACAATTGGCAGTTAGAATCGAAACACTAGTTCGAAAAGCATATTCACTGCACACTCATGATTATAAAAACACGAAAATGACAGAAATTTTAATGATGACTCTAACACCCCAATTAAGAAAAATAGCTATTAAAAAGAGAGCATCACATCCCTCATCAATTCGAGAACCAGAATTAGATTTCAGAAAACTAGTTGACAAATTAGAACAAGCAGAAATCACAAGGAAACTCGAAGAAACAGAAAATATTAAACTACAATACGTTAATAGAATCGAAACAAATACTACACATATAAACAACATACACGATTCAGATGTAGACCTAACTGATAAATCACTAAAAATTTGAACATATATGAGAAAAATCCCAATTTCAAAGGTAAACCATCTTTCAAGAAATGGTGTAATTATTGCGGAAGATACGGACACAGCAATGCCGAATGTAGACAAAAACAACAAGATAACCAAAATAAACCGCAAAAATACAAAGAACCAAATAAATCATTCTATCAATACATGAAAAAGGATCAAAATTTACCAAACAAAAATATACATAGTAATAACAGCTCTGGTAAACCACTCCCAAATAATTCAAATTACTCAAGAAACCAATCACCCTATAACTCTAGTTATAGAGGTAGATCACCAGAGCAAAGAAATTCACGAAATTTCTCACAAAATAGATATAGTTGATCAAATAGCCAAAATAACCAGTATAGAAACAACTATTCACGATCAAGTTCAAACAGAACAGAATTTTTTGATACCAGTTCCCATTGAAATTCTAGGAATAGACACTATTCAATCGATAGATCACGTAATTCATCGTACAATAGAAATAGAAACTACTCAAATAGCTGAAATAGAAGTTATTCAAACAACAGAAACCAACGTTACTAAATCAATAGATCAAGAAACAATTCCTACAACAGATCTAATTATCAAGGAAACAATAACAGTTACTATAATAGGTCACGAAACAACTCACAAAATAGGAATCCCAGTTATAACAATCGAAGAAATTATTCTCAATCCCCTTATAAAAACAACAATCGTTACCCTGATTCCCAACACAGATATAGAAGTAACACACCGAAACATCAGCGACAAATTAATCAGGTACAAGCAACTGAAGAAACAACTTCAGATCCCCCTGATATTGACAACACAGAAAGTACCGAAATACAATTAAACCACATTAATTTTGAATCAACAGACAGCGAAAGTGATACAAATTACACTACCTCAGTTAATATGATCACAGTCGAAAACGACTAGGAACCAATTGTATACGAACAACCCTTTAGTTCACACATTTACAAAAATCAATCGGAACTTCTTCAAGACTACTATACTAGACCCATAAGAAACGATTTATCAGTTGAACAAAATGTAAATGATATAAATACAGTAGTCAATAACGAAAAACAACGCTCAAGCACAAATCACATTTACCAAAATATACAGAAAGAACAGCCAAGAGAAAAAAATTGGACAATCCCATTTCTCTTAGAAAGCCCAAAAAGTAAAGAATTTCCACCACCCGATCTTGAAATAGTTTTTTTAAATTGATTCAAGAGCAGAATCAAATATTATTAAATCCCTACTTGGAATGAAATCAAATCGTTACATCTAATCCTAACACCTATAAAGACAGCTAGTAAATTAGCAACAGCACAAGGCTCAACATTAGTAAACTAAGGAAAAATCCAACTTTTCCTTGTTCCCACTAGAACAATGGAACAAAATAAAATACTAAATAAACCATTCAAACAAACATTTCACATATCAGACATAAAACACAATATCATTGGCATACCATTTATAACTAAGTGTATTCCCACAATAAACATTTTTAAAAACAATCTTCACATAAAAGATAAATACACAAGAACAAAAAACACATCCTTAACATTCTTTCAAAGATTAAACAAACAACCACCATTTTTCTCCAATTTTTATCCTATTTACACTCAGGAACGAAATAACCTGAAACCACTATCAGGAAATGTATATAACTTTTCAATCAAACAAAACCACCAGTACGATAAAGACCAAAACAAACAACATCTTTTTATGTTAGACCTTGAAATTAAACCCATCCATAAATTTTTCGAATCACAATTTCATCCATAAAATAAATGAAACATTCAAACTCAGATATTATTTCATTACACGTATATAAAATTTCACCATATCAGATAACACTACCCTTAGGACTCTTAGAATACTGCGAAACAAATGCTACAATTTCACCCACAAATGAAGTAGCATATCGAGTCAATAATATATTACAATTATTAGATATATGTCAATCCACAATTCTTGATGAAGAATTATCAATAAAAAACATAATAAGCAACAAAAAAAGAAACACTGACTACTTCACAAAAAGACCATATTTTAAACCAACGTTTAAAATATCACATTATACGGAAGAACAACAAAAGTTTCTAACAATGATTAATTTTCAACATTCTCAAATAACACAAAAAGAATTCGATAAATTAGCCGAACAATTATTAAAATTTCAAAAAAGTTTATGCAACATCAAATTTCGATGTTGGAAAAATTATTTCACCATTACATTTACCCTTAAAACCTGACGCAATTTTCAAAAAGCAAAGAGCAAGTAAAGTACCGATACATTTACAAGGTAAAGTAAACAGACTACTTGACATTTTAGAACAATATGAAATTATATCACCAGTAAACAAAGAAGAACAACCAAAAAGTAACACCTTTATCAACCTAGTTATCATCTTAGCTAAAGGAGAATCACTAAAAATCGTTCTAGATGCTAGATACCTCAATTCACTAATTGATGAATCTAAATGTAATTGGCCCATTGAACCTATTTAAGTAATTCTAACAAAAATAAATGGTAAATATTTCACAACCGCAGATATGAATAGTGCATACAATCAAAGGCCACTAGATGATCAATCACGACGATTAACATAATTCGTTATTGGAAATCAACAATACGTATTCAATAGATTATTCTATGGAATTTCCATAGAACTAGCAGATTTTTCAGCTTTTACGAGTAAAATTTTTAGACCACTTACACTCAAAAAACATGCAATCACATACTTAGATGATGTTTTCATGCAGTCACAAATGAAAGACGAAATGTTTATAATTTTAGAACAATATCATCAAATACTCAAAAATGAAAACATGAAAGCAGCCCCAGACAAATCACATTTTTTCCTAACACGCGTAAAATTTCTTGGCCACATTATCGAAAGAAACACTATAACTCCATCGAAATCACGAATACCCGCGATTCAGAAACTTCAACCACCCACAAATAAAAAGAAAATCCAAGAATTCCTTGGAATGTTAAATTTCCCAAGTAAATATGTATACAAAATGCAATTATACTTAAGCTCTTTGTATAACATCCTTAGACTTCGCTTTGGAGGACCCAGAGGTTTTCATGCTGCTGGCCGCCTTTATAAACATCTGAGGGCACGACAACCGCGGGGACCGCCCCACGGAAGTTTTATTGATGGCCGCTTATGGACAGCAGGGATTACTAGACCGCCCAAAGATGAGGGTAATGAGGTGGAGAAACGGGGCTCTCTCAGGAAGTGACTTGGCAAACGAGACTGGATTGGGAAGTTCAGGATCAACCAACCAGGTGAGATGCCTCTCCCGACCAAGCCTAGGCCTGGATTGAGAAGGAAGCATCAGGAAATGAAAAGCGAGGCAGACTCGTCTAGTTCACTTCGAATGGACTACCAAACATCAAACAAGATTCGAAGAAATTAAAAAATTGTTAACAGAACAAATATCAAATACAATTCCAGATCCAAATCAACCATTTTACGCAATGTGCGATGCTTCAAATTTTGGCATCGGCGCAGCATTGCTACAATCACACAGTGGAACAAACAAAACACATCTTATATTAGCAAGTTCTCGCTTATTTACACACGCTGAACTACGACTCTCTACGCTCATGAGAGAATGCACAGCTATAACATACACACTTACCGAATATGAATTTCTAATATTTGGATCAAAACATCCAACAGTTCTATTTACAGTTCATAAACATATAATATTTCTTTTTACACAGAAATCAAACCCAAACCATAGAGTTTACAGATTTCAATTAATTTTAAAGAAACTCCCAAACTTACATATAGTTTGGACAGCAGGAAAAAATCTTGCACTACCAGATAGATTAAGTAGAAATACACCACCTGAACTACTTACACAAAAAACTACAGTTGAAATACCACAGAATAAAAAACTCTACCTTGCAAAAAATGAAACATCATCAAGATTAAAATGCAAATACGCAGTAAAAACTGACATAGATCAGTCACAAATAAATAACTTACAACATTTCCCACTCTATTTAGATTGTCAAAATAACAACTATGAAGTAGATTTATTAGGAACATCCACATTCAAACCAATTCCTTATTCACATTGGATAAAAAATAATACTCAACAAAAACAATCAAACAACAACCACACAAAAAAGACACCTTTCCATTGATAGAAAAAGAAAATTTAACTGACAAAATGAATTCATCGGGACCACCAAAAAATTATTCAAAATACACAATAAATCAAGTTTTTGATCTCCATGACCCACTCGACACAATTACATTATCAAAATTAGAAGTCGAAAATATTTTTCTACCACCAACAGAAAAAATTACACTTCAGTTATTACGAAAATATCAAAACTTTGATCACGGAATTCGACAACTCAAATCATGGCACAAATATAAAACAAAACCAACAAAGGCTGATAGAACAAAATTAGGAATCAAAACACTCCTCCGATACTTTAGAAAGTACAATAATACAAATATTAATGAAATTATAGACCTTTTGAAATATCAAACACCCGATTATAAAGTACCCTGTCTCCCCCTCAGCATGATGCTGATAGCATTTAACATATCCCATACACAACATACAAGAGGACACTCAGGATCAGAAAAGACATATTCAAATTTTACACAAAATTTTTACTTCCTAAATGCACCAATTTGGATTAAAGTATGTTGCAACGATTGCATAATATGTCAATTAAATAAACCTTATCCAAATCAAAAACAAATAGCAACAAAACAAGATTTTAAAGGACAAAGTCTATATTTCAATCATAGAATTTCATTCGACACAAAATGACCAATTTCACCATCCTCCGAAGGAAATTCTTTAATTATGGTATTTATTGATGCATTTACACACTACGTAGAACTCAACCCAGTACCACATTGTAATGCTTATTACGCATACACAACACTTTACGAACATTGGATAGCAAAATTCGGACTACCAGAAATACTAGTCACAGATAATGGAACAGAATTCATTAACAACGAAATCATCACATTATGCCACCTGTATAATATAAAACATAAACCACTTACATCTCACGCACCTTGGACAAATGGATTAGTCGAAGGTATGAACCGTTCACTACAAGAATATCTTAGACGCATCATTAATGGAAATGATACACGATACACTGAATGGTCAACAGATGTAAAATTATTCCCATTATCCTATAATTCACAAATCACAACAACTTTAGGAATGTCATCATACGAAATGGTTTTTAATCAAAAGCCACGAAAATCAATCATGTTTACAGCAAACGCTCATAAAAATGCACAAGGTTATTGTAAACCAAACAAAGATTCAATTTGTTATAACCTACCCTTACACACACATGATGAAGACCATTTTCATCATCCACAAATTTTAAAATTAGCTTCCGATACACATTTTGAATAGATTTTAAAAAGAGATAAAAAACACAATGAAATCTACCAAAAAGTAACAAAGAAATGGTTACAAAGGCAAAATATAAACAACCAAATTAATTCACGCTTCATGCCGGCCACAGACTTAAAAATTGGAACATTTGTTTTAATACCTAATTTTAATACGCAAAAAGGAATCTCCAAGAAATTACAATCATAACAGTTGATCACATAAAACAAAAACTTCTAAACCTCTTCACAAAATTTTTCAATCTATTTAAACTTTTGATATACTTTTTCATTGAAACTTTTGAATCTCTAATGATAATTTGAATATTTTTTGCAATCTTTTTTTTAAATTTTCTATTCCCTATTTGAAATATATCTCCAACTCTCCCAAATCCTTGACCACATCTACAGGTACGAATACGTATAATCTATCTAAATGATACGAACTATTTTCAGTCGAACAGATATTTTTCTTTTATTCATTATTTTCCTCACATTTTTAATCTCCCTCATCATGACAATGTGCAAATTTATAAAAACGGCAATAGCCATCTTTGCCCTAGCAACTATTTCCTTGATACTTTTATTGAAGAATATTATTAAAAACTCAAATTTTCCAGTAAAAATTAAAATTTAGGTAACTTTCCAAAAA
Organism: Symsagittifera roscoffensis; assembly: GCF_963678635.1. Lineage (NCBI taxonomy): Eukaryota > Metazoa > Xenacoelomorpha > Acoela > Convolutidae > Symsagittifera > Symsagittifera roscoffensis. The sequence goes on from NC_087064.1 coordinate 56,838,905, forward strand.
TGCTAATCAACCACCAAACCAGCCCCCACCAACCACATCCCAAGAAAATCAAATAACAGTTACAACTACAAACAATCTCCAACCATCAACACGCATTTTCAAGACAACCCATACACTTTTGAAGAACGACACGCACGCTTATCAGAACCACTAGAACCAGTTCATCGACAAGCATTTTTAAGTGAACCAACATATAACTTATATCCCACCTTGCAACAAGACCTCAATCGAGTCAGACACATTAGCCAAAATCAAATTACATCTGAGATATATAGACAAATTATACATCCGCGAAGAAATAGAAATTTTCAAACCCCCAGAGTTCATTTTGATATACCCCAATCACCAACACCAACTACCTCAGAACTTTCAAGCAGTACACTACCAGAAACTCCCACACTTCTTTCACAACATAGCACCTCAAATATATCCTCAGATTATCTGGGTTCAACCCCAACATCACAACAAAGCCGAGAAAACCCTTTTAATCCCCCAGACACCACAGAACGACCACCATATTGGACAACACACTCATATACTCAAGGTGAACCGAATATAGTAAATGAACCAATAGATTTTTCTTCTGATACAACGCTATCGTCGTTACCAGAAACACTCTCACTTCCATCAACACCATCAATCAGTCAAGTCTCACCAACACTTTTCCCTTTAAGTTTTCCAAACAAGCTCGACGCTAGATACCGAGAACAATCATCGTCAAATATCCCTTTACGATTAGATTGGAATACTTTCGTAGCACCTTCCCTACTATTTGGACAACATCAAGAAAGTAACTGACTCCATAGTTGGGCACCTAATAGACTACAATATAGACAAGATATCCACGAAGATATCCGAGAACATAACATTCAAATACTTCAACAAAACAGTCTCCAATTAAAGTTTGAAATCACAGTCAGACTTAATAACATTGTTAAACACCCTTTTCCCCTAAGTCCACCAAACATAACAGCTCAATCACTACCTCCTCTATTTATAACAACTGAAGTAATATATAAATACGATAGATACACCAAAAACACAATAGGATATATCACATTTTATAACCCATACTCCGGATTATCATGTATATTTTAAAAACGTTTACGTTTCAATACATTCTTTTTCTAACTTCTTCCGAACAACATACAAATCCATTACCTTGTACAGGACCTCAGGATATATTAGTAACACACTATGATTGTGAAGAAAACGAACAAAAAACGCTACACAAATACGCTATAAACCAAGTAATACAATGCGAATCAGAACCACAAGCTATAGAAAGCACAAATTTAATAGCAACACTATACTCAGAAGCCCGATCAAGACCATTAACAGGATACAAGTATACAGCAACATTTTCCGAAAAGAAAGAACATTGCTCGCAAGTCTCAAACGGAAATAAAAACCGACTAGACTACGAATCTTTCTATCAGAGTAATATAGAAAGATTACTACATCTTAGCCCTCAAGACTGTAAAAATGAACTTAGACGATTAAACTTAACACAAAACGACGGAATGAATAGAAAATTTTCAAGTTTTCAAGTTTTTCAAGACTTAGGTCACATTAGACTAGACAGAAATTTCTCCTTTCATGGAACACACGGAAGATTGACATACGATCTACATGATAAACACTGGATACCACATATAGGTATCAATGATCCCTCAAATTGCAAAGCAGATACAAAAAATGAAGGATATCAAGAAATAATGTTTTTTGATTGGAAAATACAACTTGAAAAAGTACAATTAACACGAGATTTAAAAGACGACACAACTCTTTACCAAGATATTCGACTTCCTTGCAAAAATGACCAAGGATATTGCGGTCCTACAACACGCACACAAGCAACCATAGTATGGTTTCCTGAAGAAACCTGCACAGTTTTCCAAGTCGCAAGAATACACGCTAGAATGATTAAATTTCACCAAAAATATTTTATTGAATCAATTCCATTTGAAAAAGTAAACCCAACTCAAAGAGGAAGTCTTAAATTTAGAAACATCCATATCATAGAAAATAAATTGACACGTTTTCAAATATATCACGAAACAGAATTTGCATGTAAATACAAAAACCCACTCTACAAAACACAATACTCCGAAATACTTATTGAATACGACGAAGGTTTCGACATGACCACTGGAAAAAAAAAGTTTGACCTCTATGCAACACATCACCTAACAAACGAAGATACATCATACATCCCAGTGAACCTCCGCAAAAGCACAGGAAATCCTGGTGGAAGACTAGAACCATACGACAGTGAAAGCACAGGTTTACAAGAACTATCATTAACGAACAGTACTTATTTTGGCACAATAAATTATGAAATTCGTTTAGATATGAAGTTAGACTACACATTTAGTAGAATTTTTCAAGAAATGTCACTTTCTGAATTAGAAACACTCCATCAACTATGCGAATTAGAAAGAACACAAATTCTACAATCACTCGCATTATCAGTTCTAAAAATAATATACGCAGGATATTTGTTATCCGGAAATAGGTCAAATTTCCTTGACTATGAAGGAAACATTTTATGGTTTTATACTTGCACCAAAAAAGTATGACCACCACTGAATATTGGTTTTTGAAGATAAAAGATGTTACAAAAGAATCCCCATATTCTACAAAAATAAAGTACATTTTGTTGATATACTTTCAAGACGAACATATTTTTGGGATACCGCAGTCCCATGTGGATCCGCAAATAGCCACAACGTAGTACAATTAAATGCTGACGAAGAAAAATACTACCTACTTACACCATACCCTACACTCATGCAGCCACTAAAAAAGTTTTCACCAGAAAGCATTCGAGCTATTGCTCGCAACCCAAATATCGACTTACAATCAATCGGTATATATTCTAAATCCGATATACAACATCACATTAGAACACAACAATTTCAAGAACTACTCACACAAATGGACACTATACAACGACAATCAATAGACCAAAATTTACGAAAACTTGCAGAAGCAGCAGGATTTTCAGATATTTACGCACAAGATAACAGCAGATATTTTAAAGACATCAAAGATTACATATATTTAAACGGTGAAAAATATCGACCACAAGATATATCACCAATCAATATTTTTAGTTTTGTAAATCTCAAAAACGAAGTTTTAGCCTTTCTAGGATGGCCATATTACATATTAAAAAGATTGACTATCTCATACGCAATGTTTAATTTTTTTGGATTTCTTTTCTCATTACTAAAAGGAATCTATAACACATGCGCATTACATACACAAGTAAACCGACAAGCCAGCGTAGCAAGCATATTATTTGAAGATTTTTTTGGAATATTTTCATCATCAATAAATAAAATCCTCCTAGATGCACAAATTAAAGTATATATTACAAAACTATCAACAAATCCCAACACTTACGATGACTCAAATAATAATACAAACGCATTACCTACGGCACCCCATTTGCCAAATCTACATAATAATGATCCATTATCATTAGTATCACGAAGTTTTTGAAACTTAGCAAGCACAAACCCCCCAAACTTAAGATCCAGCCACATACAAAGCCCCATCCAACATATAGTGACACAACACCCTCCAATTGACGACACATACGAACAACCCTTGAGATCTTTAACAACCCCATGACACCACCTTCCAGTCTCAAAATAATCTTTTTTTAGCCAATGATGAGCAGACAAGTTGGATCACTCCACCGATCAAACTCCCACGCTGCCAACCTCCAAAATCCACTCCCTAATATCCCACTTTTTGCTTTTCCGCCACCTGATTCACCACAAGCTAATACATCATTAGGCATGAATTCTGACACTAACTCAGATATCACAATTTATACAACCATTTCACAATTCAATTATTCTGATATCGAAACTTCCGATGAGTTCGCAGATTCCGAACCATCCCCTTCTACTCATTCCCCGACCAGCTCAACAATCGTCTCAAAACCCCCTTTCCGACCCATCCAAACCCAAAGCCAACAGACATCTCCCTAAACTCCTTCTCAAGTAACCCCAACCTACTCCCCATTCAATAAAGAACGCTCCACCAACAACTACCCAGATAATATTCAAATTTCCGAAGAACTAGATAATTTTGTAACACTCCAACAACAATTGCTATCTCCCCACACCCTAACTATTCACCAATTATCATCAACAATAACATCATCAAATCCACCAACACATACACCAATTTCAGATTATACTCCATCATTAGCGGATTCATCCACTTCAACAGAATCATCCAATAGTACTAATCGAACTTATATAACTTTTAAACGTAAGTTCCCAAATCACCCATTCCCATCCAAACCCGGAACCGCCCGAGAATATATAAACCATCCAGACCACACCAATACTAAAAATTTTCTTCAAATAACACTACCTTTATTTCCCCAATATACACTAAATCAATCCGATCCTAACCCTGAACCACGTCACTTTGTAGATGAACATGTATTAATACCCACACTTCATTGGACAGCTTATTATAATTTCACTAACCCCCTTATGTTACCACTCTATAACACCACTATCGATATTGAAGGAAATAAGGACGAATTATTCAGATTAACCACAGCCCTCACTCCCCGACAATTTACATACGTAGGATATAAAAATTTACTAAAAACATTCACTGCACCCCGCGCTAACGACTACTCAATTGAATATTACTATCATGACATCATCAGATCTAATCAAGACCAATTTCTTGACGACGATAAGTTCGCTAATCTACAAATCATCATTTTTATTAAATCATCATACATATTCATATTTAACATACTTGATAAAAGCATGACCACATTATTTCAGAAGCACTATCAGACATTCAAGCGTATGAACCCTTTCACGAAAAATTTCCAACATTTTCACTAACCTTTTGCTTCCTGACACCAAAAGAACGTGATTTGCACTGCTCACACGACATCATGTTGAGAACTAAGCAAACACATACGTATACTTATTATCGTTTTATCCAAAATCATTTTCATTTACACACACCATCACGACAACCTCACCACAGATTTCAATTCATTAATTCCAAATACAGCTCAACATTTTTTCTAAACTTCAGGTATTGCATTAAAAATACTAACTTCCAAGGCATCCTCCGGAATTATGATCACGTCACTCAAACGTATATGTTTTATCCCCTCACGAAGACCTTCAACGACGAAGAATCCCGACCCCTGATTATTCCGCATGAACATATTCAACCCATAGAAGTACCCATTTGAGAATTCATCCACAACACTAAATACAATAAAAAAATTTACAATTTAATCCAGAACAAACCTCATGATTTTGCAGTAGGCACCGAAGAACTAAAAACCATAAAAGCACTGCAATTGCTTTGGCCACTGCTGCAAACTAAAAAAATAATAGGCATACTAGCAAAACTACTAACTACATCAGACGCTATTCACGATGTTTTCCCTCATGGCTTTTTTCCCGACGACTAAAGGTATTTATGAATTTAATAATTTTCAAACTAACTAATTCAAAATAGAACTAACCATTTTATTCAGTAATTTGAATTTTCTTTAGTCTTCACACCACGATCACCCTTCAAAACAAAAAAAGACAAATAAAAATATAAACTCTGTTTTCCATATTAAACTCTATTAAACCAACAGCACTAAATGATGCAGTAAAAGTTAATTCAAAGTTGTAAATTCATTTCTAAATTATTTCCCCAAATGTAGTAAATTTAAATACGATGAAAATCAATTTAAATTTCAATCCGAAAAGCAGTAAAATTTAGTCTTAAAAGCAGTAAATTCGTACAATTAAATGCAGTACTAACCTTTTCTATAACTTCTGTTCAAACGCACAGAAATTCTATCCACAATCGCACAGCTCGCCTACGAAAAAATTGTTTAAAATAATGAATTCAAGTTTTCAGTTTGCACTAACAACAACTCAAACAAGCAAAAACAAGTTTTCACTTTCCCTTTAACCCGGTTGGAATGGAATTATATAATAACCAAACTAACCAACGCAGCTTACAAAACACCATAAACCATAAACTAACAGCATGACTAAGAAAAGAAAACCCACGGTACCCAAACCGGATTAAACCAGCTTAAAACTGGAT